>NC_052337.1:4589481-4769481 GCF_016432855.1 Salvelinus namaycush
ATGGGTGACATATGGGAAAAGGGGGTCTAACAGTAATGGTATTATTATTCATAATAAAAAATAATACATCTAAAAAATATATAAATAAATAAATAAAAAAGAAGTAATGGTATTACTATATTATCTAATGGCATTATGGGGGAATAATTGTCCAAAACACAACATATTGAGATCAATTTGGAGAAAATATAGCGTAAAATGTTTTCTAGAGAATAGTCGAATTTATAGGTTGGAAAACTTTCCAGGCCACTTTTGAACTTGGGTTATTGCTTGTACAATTTTATTGGTTAATGATATAAGTTGATAGTGAAGATGATGATGGTCATCACTTCCTGATTTAAATCCCATTATTTGCCATGCGTGAAGACATTACACATCAAATGCCTATAGGCATTTGCATATAGGCATATAGGCATAATGCACTGAATATTGTAACTACTTGAGACTCATCCCACACCATTGGTTTCACCCTTGACCCTTTGTTGCCGTTTAAATAGATAAATCCTATCACCGGCCTTTTGAACCGATGCCTTGAGGACAAGTATCCAAGATATCTACCGACTCCAAAACTGTTTAAGTGTATTTGTTCAAATCAACAGTTGTACAGGCGCCAACAGCCTTTTGGCCTGGAGGAAAGGAAAAACACCAAAGTGATTGAGGTTATTTGAGGCTGTTTGAGGTTATTTTTCAATTGGAATATAGCTGGAGTGGAGCTTTGCCTTGCACTCTCCTTGGCCTGCTAACATTGTCCATTACTTTCCATCAAGGCTGTTGGAGGCTAGCGGGGCTAGTTGTGGCTTGGCAACATGATGTTATGGCATTACAAAATATACAACTTGAAGGCATATCCAAGTGGTGGGCTCTATGAAGGTCATATGTTATTTTCTCTAAGTGTGTGTGTGTGTGTGTGTGTACATGGATTTCACTACTGTAGAACAGTAGATTAGGTTAGTGGTTACAGTGTGCATACTCACGGTAGGTCCTGTAGGATTCAGTGACAGCATGTATGTAACAACTGATCTACTGTGTTAACCACCAAAGTACTTGATTGCTTATGTGGTCATAGGCATTTACCAAACCTACATGAGCAGGCATGCCACCTCACCAAGGTTTGGGCCAAGACAACAGGATTTATCATAGGACAGATGGCACACAGGCAAATCCTCAGATTAAAGGATAAGAAAGCAGGAAGTCATCAACTGTTAAATCAGAGATGGTTCAGTAATTATCAGAGAATAAGTCATTACCTTTAGAGTTATGGGCCGTGTGTGTGTGTGTGTGTGTGTGTGTGTGTGTGTGTGTGTGTGTGTGTGTGTTGTAAGTCTCCCAATGCAGGGTGTTAACAGAGAATGACCAGACCATAGAGATAGACAGTGTGATGAGAGATTGAGACATGATTGCCTGTCAGAACCTGGCCAACATTCTCTCTCATCTCCCCTCCGTCTCTCCCTCTCTCATCTCCCCCTCTCCATCTGCCTTCTCCCCCTCTTCTCTCACCCCCCCTCCAATCCCCCCTTTCTCCATCCCTACATAATGTGTACTGTAGGGGTTACTGGAGGACTGGAGTTGGGAAACACTGCCCTACATGATGTGTACTGTAGGGGTTACTGGAGGACTGGAGTTGGGAAACACTGTCCTACATAATGTGTGCTGTAGGGGTTACTGGAGGACTGGAGTTGGGAAACACTGTCCTACATAATGTGTACTGTAGGGGTTACTGGAGGACTGGAGTTGGGAAACACTGTCCTACATAATGTGTGCTGTAGGGGTTACTGGAGGACTGGAGTTGGGAAACACTGTCCTACATAATGTGTACTGTAGGGGTTACTGGAGGACTGGAGTTGGGAAACACTGTCCTACATAATGTGTACTGTAGGGGTTACTGGAGGACTGGAGTTGGGTAAACACTGTCCTACATAATGTGTACTGTAGGGGTTACTGGAGGACTGGAGTTGGGAAACACTGTCCTACATAATGTGTACTGTAGGGGTTACTGGAGGACTGGAGTTGGGAAACACTGTCCTACATAATGTGTACTGTAGGGGTTACTGGAGGACTGGAGTTGGGAAACACTGTCCTACATAATGTGTACTGTAGGGGTTACTGGAGGACTGGAGTTGGGAAACACTGCCCTACATAATGTGTACTGTAGGGGTTACTGGAGGACTGGAGTTGGGAAACACTGTCCTACATAATGTGTACTGTAGGGGTTACTGGAGGACTGGAGTTGGGAAACACTGTCCTACATAATGTGTACTGTAGGGGTTACTGGAGGACTGGAGTTGGGAAACACTGCCCTATATAATGTGTACTGTAGGGGTTACTGGAGGACTGGAGTTGGGAAACACTGTCCTACATAATGCATTGCCTTTGACCAGAAGCCTATGGGCAAGGAATAAATTATATAGGGAATAGGATACAGTATGTGAACAGAAATTATTTTGACGCAAATGTCCAATGTGATGATTGATGTTATATACCTTGCAGAGTTGAAATGGAATGGACCCCAAATCTGCGAAAGCAGTTGGCTAAATCACATGCAGGTCTGGGGCTAGGCGTCTGTAACCTTGGTACACAGAGTTCAGTACTTAGATATTCTATTGGCTATTTCTATGGTTCAGTGGTCTACTGGTCTTGACCAGAGTGTTGACCCTGGACAATGTTTGTTAACATTGGTTACCTGGCGACAGGGCAGGATCACATGACTGTGCAGTGTAGGCTCGGTCTGGGTCTCTTATCCAATGGCATCGGTTATTTGTAGTGAGTCGCGCTGGTCGGAATGCAGAGGACCTGAATGGTCTTTCTCTTTATTCTCTCTGTCTTTCTCTTTATTCTCTCCCTTTCTCTTTATTCTCTCTTCTCTCTCTCCTTTTCTCTTTATTCTCTCTTCTCTCTCTCCCTTTCTCTTTATTCTCTCTTTCTTTCTCCCTTTCTTTATTATCTCCTTCTCTTTATTCTCTCTCTCCCTTCTCCCTTTCTTTATTCTCTCTTCTCTCTCTCCCTTTCTTTATTCTCTCTTCTCTCTCCCTTTCTCTTTCTCTTTCTCTTTTTTCTCTTTATTCTCTCTCATTCTCCCTCTTTCTCCCTCTTTCTCTCACTCTTTCTCCTGCTTTCTCTCATGCTCACTCTGTCCATTCCTTCCTCCCGGGCCCTCTATTTCAAGAGAGAGTTCATTGCCTGCGGTATTCCTCACCTCCTTGTGAGCAGCAGAGGGGAGAAGAGGCCCCCCCCCTCCTTCTCTCTCTCACCCTACTCCTTCAATCTCTGTCGCGAGGAAGTGACATGTTTGTTTTGTTGAAGAGTCAGTGTTACGTAAACCAGATGTGGCGACCGCCACAAGGTTGCGTGTAGGGATGGGTATAAGTAATGGAGTACTCTAATGGACGTCAACTCCTGACTGGCGTAGCGGTCTAAGGCACTGCATCTCAGTGCAAGAGGAGTCACTACGGTCCCTGGTTCGAATCCAGGTTGAATCACATCTGGCTGTGATTGGGAGTCCCATAGGGCGGCGCACAATTGGCCCAGCGTTGTCCGGGGTAGGTCGTCATTGTAAATAAGAATTTGTTCTCAACTGTCTTGCCTAGTTAAATAAAGGTTAAAATAAAATGTAATCTTTAATCAGAGATCCATTTTATACTGTACCACTTTGTGGTAGAATATGCTTTGCAGACTGACGCTGAAGGCTCTGGACCGCAGACTGTCGCTGGAGGCTCTGGACCGCAGACTGTCGCTGGAGGCTCTGGACCGCAGACTGTCGCTGGAGGCTCTGGACCGCAGACTGTCGCTGGAGGCTCTGGATCGCCGACCGTCGCTGGAGGCTCTGGATCGCCGACCGTCGCCGGAGGCTCTGGACCGTCGCCGGAGGCTCTGGACCGCCGACCGTCGCCGGAGGCTCCGGACCGCCGACCGTCGCCGGAGGCTCCGGACCGCCGACCGTCGCCGGAGGCTCTGGACCGTCGCCGGAGGCTCTGGACCGTCGCTGGAGGCTCTGGACCGTCGCTGGAGGCTCTGGACCGCCGACCGTCGCTGGAGGCTCTGGACCGCCGACCGTCGCTGGAGGCTCTGGACCGCCGACCGTCGCTGGAGGCTCTGGACCGCCGCTGGAGGCTCTGGACCGCCGACCGTCGCTGGAGGCTCTGGACCGCCGCTGGAGGCTCTGGACCGCCGACCGTCGCTGGAGGCTCTGGACCGCCGCTGGAGGCTCTGGACCGCCGACCGTCGCTGGAGGCTCTGGACCGCCGCTGGAGGCTCTGGACCGTCGCCGGAGGCTCTGGACCGCCGACCGTCGCCGGAGGCTCTGGACCGCCGACCGTCGCCGGAGGCTCTGGACCGCCGACCGTCGCCGGAGGCTCTGGACCGCCGACCGTCGCCGGAGGCTCTGGACCGTCGCCCGTCGCCGGAGGCTCTGGACCGTCGCCGGAGGCTCTGGACCGTCGCCGGAGGCTCTGGACCGTCGCCGGAGGCTCTGGACCGTCGCCGGAGGCTCTGGACCGCCGACCGTCGCCGGAGGCTCTGGACCGCCGCCGGAGGCTCTGGACCGCCGCCGGAGGCTCTGGACCGCCGCCGGAGGCTCTGGACCGTCGCCGGAGGCTCTGGACCGTCGCCGGAGGCTCTGGACCGCCGACCGTCGCCGGAGGCTCTGGACCGCCGACCGTCGCCGGAGGCTCTGGACCGCCGACCGTCGCCGGAGGCTCTGGACCGTCGCCGGAGGCTCCGGACCGCCGACCGTCGCCGGAGGCTCCGGGCCATGGATGATCGCCGGAGGCTCCGGGCCATGGATGATCGCCGGAGGCTCCGGGCCATGGATGATCGCCGGAGGCGTCGGGCCAAGGATGATCGCCGGAGGCGTCGGGCCAAGGATGATCGCCGGAGGCGTCGGGCCAAGGATGATCGCCGGAGGCGTCGGGCCAAGGATGATCGCCGGAGGCGTCGGGCCAAGGATGATCGCCGGAGGCGTCGGGCCAAGGATGATCACCGGAGGCTTCGTGCGTGGAGCAGGCACTGGACGTACCAGGCTGGAGACACGCACTGGAGGCCGGGTGCATGGAGCTGGCACAGGATATACTGGACCGTGGAGGCGCACTGGAGGTCTGGAGCGTGTCCTGGCTGGATGCTCACTTTAGCCCGGCAAATGCGGGGCGCTGGCACAGGACGCACTGGGCTGTGAAGGCGCACTGGCGACACAGTGCGTAGAGCCGGCGCAGGATATCCTGGACCGAGTAGGCGTACTGGAGACCAGGAGTGCTGAGCCGGCACAACCCGTCCTGGCTGTATGTTCACTTTCGCACGGCAAGTGCGAGGAGCTGGCACAGAACGCACCGGGCTGTGGATGCGCACTGGAGACACATTGCGTATCTCCGCAAAACATGGTGCCTGAACGGTCACACGCTCCTTAAAGCGAGTGTGGGGAGTTGGCTCTGGTCTGAAACCTGGCTCCGCCAACCACCCCAAAAAATGTGGGCCTGCCTCTCGTGCTTCCTTCGTGGTCGCGAACCTCGGTGTTTCGTCGTTGTTCCTCCCTCGCTGCCTCCGTCTGCTCCCATGGAAGGCGATCCCTTCCGGCCAGGATCTCCTCCCACGTCCAGGATCCCTTACCATCCAAGATATCCTCCCATGTCCAGGATGTCTGCTCCTCCTGGCCACGCTGCTTGGTCCGTTTGTGGTGGGATCTTCTGTCACGTCTGTTGAAAGATGGATTGGACCAAGGTGCAGCGTGGTCGGCGTACATTTTTCTTTTATTTAAATGACACCGAAAAACAACAAAATACAAAAACTAACGTAAAGCTATATGCAGTGCAGAAAGCAACTACACACAAACAAGATCCCACAAACTAAAGGTGGAAAAAAGGCTGGCTAAGTATGATCCCCAATCAGAGACAACGATAGACAGCTGCCTCTGGTTGAGAACCATACCCGGCGAACAAAGAAATAGAAAAACTAGAATGCCCACCCAAATCACACCCCGACCTAACCAAATAGAGAAATAAAAAGTCTCTCTAAGGTCAGGGCGTGACAAGCGTCTTGTCTGCTAAATTAACAAACAAGGCTATACCATTGCACAACCATAGTCTTCTACAAGCCGCCACTGCTGAGGTTAGTGTTGAGTTTACTACCTTTTTTGAAGATTTTGTTCCAAGATATAACCAGTTCATATCACGGTTTCAATAAATCAATCTTAAATTACGCTTGCTTTTTTATTGACTGTATATATATGCGGCAATTTAGCAATTAGGATTTGTTATCTGTAATGGTTATGATAAATTAGGCATTGTTGGCATATAGATATATTTTTCTCAGTGCAGGCATTGTGTTCTAAAAATAGGCATCTGGGGGGATGAAGAGAGAATGACAGAGAAAGAAAGAGGGATGCAGGAAGTACTCAACCTCCATTGAACAGGAAGTGGGAGGAGGTGGGGGAACACGATTGTTTGGCTCTAACTCTCCTCTTCCAGACAGGAAACTGGTGTTGTGTCCCAAATGGCACCATATTCCCTACATAGTGCACTACTTTTGACCCGGGCCCATAGATCTCTGATCAAAAGTAGTGCACTATGTAGGGAAATAGGTTGCCATTTGGGACAGAAACTTGGATGAAAAGAAAAGGAGCAGCCCCTCACTCATTAAGGCTTCCACTATCGTGTTCCTTATTGTAGCCGTTGAGATCACGTGTCCTCCTAATAAGTGATATCAGTAGAGGGGAATGGGTGTTTCTCTCTGCAACAGGACAAGCCTCGGAGCTTCAGAATGTGATGTTGGAATTCTTTCCCATTGATTCAACATAGTGCTGTATGTTGCTTCATTTCTATAATAGGCCTCTGTACCTTTTTCACACTAGTGAGCCGAGCTGTACTGTACTGGCCTGGTTAGTTACACATCCACCATAGTTACTGGAACTATATTAGAAACGGCAAAGTGAATACAAAACATCCAAGCCAGCAGAGTGCAGTTCGAGTCGGCACAACAGTGTGAGAAGTGCAGAAAAACTTTGAGCAAAGACCAACCAGGACAAGAGAACGTAGAGGTCTTCACCCCAACATTCCATCCTTCATTGATATTTATCCTAGCCCTCTAACCCCTAACCTTCAACCTAACCTGTGACCTCTCTCCTAGGTTACTTCCTGGAGTTCCAGGAGCCGGTGAACAACATCACCATCGTGCAGGGCCAGGCGGCCACGCTGCACTGCAAGGTGACGGGAAATCCGCGGCCCACCATCCGCTGGCTGAAGAATGACGCGCCCGTGGTCCAGGAGCAAGGGCGCATCTCCATCCGCAAAACCGATGCGGGCTCCAAGCTGCGCATCACGGACCTGGACACCACGGACACAGGCTACTACCAGTGCGTGGCCTCCAACCCGGTCAAGGTGATCTCTGGCACTGGCGTGCTCTACGTGAAGCTGGGTAAGGAGAGGTTGGTGGTTGGGCTTTGTGTCACCTTCTTTCTCTTGCTCGTTTACTTTTTCTTTTGCCCCTGTGTCTCTTTCTTTCCCTCTCACACTTTAACAGAAAGAGCGAGAGGGCAGGGCGAAAAAGGAGAGCGATACAGAGATGGTTGTTAAACCTACCGTGGGATACATGGTTTCAGAAACCACTCACTCAATAAATAAACCCAGCATTCATAGCTACTCCTGGACAAGGCAAACTGCACATTTTTGGTAATTGGACTTTCTGTTCACTACTCATAAGTCACAATCGATTAATTCACCCAAGTAGCGATTATAGCCCTATTCCCGTTCTGGCCAGTTATTTTGGAGGGTTATTATGTGGCAATGCCATTGATCTAAATGAACTGGAGCGACACTAGTGAAGGGGCCATATGTACAACCTCATACTCCTGACACCGCGCTAAGATTTATTGAAGAGCACCAGTATAACTCTCCCACCTCCCTAACGTAAAAACGACCATTCCTAAATCTAGCCGAGCACAGAAACAGTTTCCCCAGTGTTTTTGCTCTCCAAATGTTTTCAACTGCTTTTATGTGATACTAGATAAACTCGTTTTTTAAAGACCCACGCCGCTGACAGTTTTAGTGCAATAGCCGGCTAAAATTGTAGCGCTAGCTTCCCCCACGCATAGTCATCTCAGTACAATAATGTTAGTGCTTTTAGTAAGTGAACGTTTTACCAAGGCTGCTATTGAAAACAGAAGTAGGTATTTCCTCAGAGGGAGAAGGTCTGTTATGTCACCAGTGGGATTTTTATTTCTAAACTCATGCCACTAGCAATTTATCATTCACGTTTCTCCCAGGACATATACCACTATATGTCTGTATTATGCTATATACTGTATTATGCTATATCAGGATGCTCTGGGTCATGTTGTAGACTTGTAATTACAAGAGTCATAATTGAAATCACAGATTTTTAGATGCCCGGCATTGTTGAACATCCACTACTAGCTACACTCCCTGTCACAAACTGATGATGTATGGAGGTAAACCAAGGCCAAAAACACAAACTGATGATTTACCTCCATATATCAAGGCCAAAAACACAAACTGATGATTTATGGAGGTAAACCAAGGCCAAAAACACAAACTGATGATTTGTGGAGGTAAACCAAGGCCAAAAACACAAACTGATGATATATGGAGGTAAATCAAGGCCAAAAATACAAACTGATGATGTATGGAGGTTAACCAAGGCCAAAAACACAAACTGATGATATATGGAGGTAAACCAAGGCCAAAAATACAAACTGATGATTTATGGAGGTAAACCAAGGCCAACAACACAAACGGATGATGTATGGAGGTAAACCAAGGCCAAAAATACAAACTGATGATTTATGGAGGTAAACCAAGGCCAAAAACACAAACTGGGTGTTAACCTCCCTCAGTGATACTAAAGCCCTTTCTGAATCCTCAGCCTTTGGCCTTGACCTATGATTGTAATACGAAAAGTGAAATGGGATAGCGTCTGATGTGGCTTGATAAAAGGCAATCGCATATTGCTCCATTTTCACACTCTCCTGTTTTCTTGTTCTCTACAGGGCAGTCACCAACACACGAGCCCAATGAAGCGTAAGTAATTCTACTACGTGTGTGTGTGTGTGTGTGTGTGTGTGTGTGTGTGTGTGTGTGTGTGTGTGTGTGTGTGTGTGTGTGTGTGTGTGTGTGTGTGTGTGTGTGTGTGTGTGTGTGTGTGTGTGTGTGTGTGTGTGTGTGTGTGTGTGTGTGTGTGTGTGTGTGTGTGTACACTACCAGTCAAAAGTTTGGACACACCTACTCAGTCAAGGGTTTTTCTTAATTTGTACTATTTTCTACATTGTAAAACATTAGTGAAGACATTAAAACTATGAAATAACACATGGAATCATGTAGTAACCAAAAAAGTGTTAAACAAATCAATATATAATTTAGATTCTTCAAAGTAGCCACCATTTGCCTTGATGACAGCATTGCAGAATCTTGGCATTCTCTCAACCAGCTTCACCTGGAATGTTTTTCCAATAGTCTTGAAGGAGTTTCCACATATGCTGAGCACTTGTTGGCTGCTTTCCCTTCACTCTGCTGTTCAACTCATCCCAAACCATCTCAATTGGGTTGAGGTTGGGTGATTGTGGAGGCCGGGTCATCTGAGGCAGCACTCCATGAATAACAAATGATAGTCCCACTAAGTGCCAACCAGATGGGATGGCGTATCGCTGCAGAATGCTGTGATAGCCATGCTGGTTAAGTGTGCCTTGAATTAATAATAAATCACAGACAGTGTCACAAGCAAAGCACCCCCACACCAACACACCTCCTCCTCCATGCTTCATAGTGGGAACCACACATGCGGAGATCATCCGTTCACATACTCTGCGTCTCACAAAGACACGGCGGTTGTAACCAAAAATCTCAAATTTGGACTCATCTGACCAAAAGACAGATTCCCACCGGTCTAATTGCTTCCCACCGGTCCATTGCTTGTGTTTCTTGGCCCAGGCATGTCTCTTCTTATTATTGGTGTCCTTTAGTAGTGGTTTCTTTGCAGCAATTTGACCATGAAGGCCTGATTTCACGCAGTCTCCTCTGAACAGTTGATGTTGAGATGTGTCTGTTACATGAACTCTGTGAAGCATTTATTTGGGCTGCAATCTGAGGCTGGTAACTCTAATGAACTTATCCTCTGCAGCAGTAGTAACTCTGGGTCTTCCTTTCCTGTGACGGTCCTCATGAGAACCAGTTTCATCATAGCGCTTGATGGTTTCTGGGACTGCACTTGAAGAAGCTTTAAAAGTTCTTGAAATGTTCCGTATTGACTGACCTTCATGTCTTAAAGTAATGATGTACTGTCAATTCTCTTTGCTTATTTGAGCTATAATATGGACTTGGTCTTTTACCAAATAGGGCTATCTTCTGTATACCCACCCCTACCTTGTCACAACACAACTGATTGGCTCGAACGCATTAAGAAGGAAAGAAATTCCACAAATTAACTTTTAACAAGGCACACCTGTTCATTAAAATGCATTCCAGGTAACCCTAACCCAAGAGTGCAAAGCTGTCATACAAAGAGGCAAACGGTGGCTATTTTGAAGAATCTCAAATATAACATATTTTTGGGGTTGTTTAACACTTTTTTGGTTACTACATGATTCCATAAGTGTTAATTCATAGTTTTGATGTGTTCACTATTATTCTACAATGTAGAAAATAGTAAAAAATAAAGTAAAACCCTTGAATGAGGAGGCGTGCCCAAACGTTTGACTGGCGCTGTGTATATATATGAGCACATGTGACCTCACTTGCACCCAAAAACACACTTAAATGCAGGCATGCACATGTTCACTATCTATCTCATGATTTTCACATCAGTGTGGGTTTACGCAATTATCAATACATAGTCTAACAGCATGTCATTGAACAGAAGATGCATTGAAGCAGAATATTAACTCATTTGAGAACAGAGGCTCCTGCAGCTTCCCTTCTCCTTTCCTTTGAAGCTCTCCTGACGTGAATGAGTTAAAGACAGAGCAGGGAATAGATTCCTTCACTGAGTCAGACACTAGCGGTTTTCATCGAGGTTGGTCCAAAACTGGAAAGAATGCTGATTCATAGTCTCCATATTCTTGACTCTGACTTGATTAGCTCCGGTCTTAGTGTTGAATCGGTCTTGCTTTAGGTGGTCTCGAAAACAACACCGGCTGATTCATAGTCTCTATATTGTGACCAGTTGTTTTTGGAATCTCAGTCAGAACAAGTTGCTTATATCATCAGTAGGCTAACAATGTAATTAGCAGTTTTGTCAAATGCAGGATGCTAACCAGTCGTTGTGTCTATTGCTAGCCTAGCTTCATTGCTAGCCTAGCTTTAAGTGACTTTGGGTCATTGAAAAGCACGAGGCTTACAGTTGAAGTCGGAAGTTTGCATGCACTTAGGCTGGAGTCATTAAAACTCATTTTTCAACCACTCCAAATTTCTTGTTAACAAACTATAGTTTTGGCAAGTCGGTTAGGACATCTACTTTGTGCATGACACAAGTAATTTTTCCAACAATTTTTTACAGACTTATAATTCACTGTATCACAATTCCAGTGGGTCAGAAGTTATTATTATTACTATTATTAAGGGCAGACTTGTTCTAGAATCCAGTCAGTGTTTTTTGGACACGCGCTAGACGTTAGCATTAGCATAGCTTAGGACTGGACCAATGTGTCAGACCTTGTATAGCACTCTATATTCTGCTCTGTTCACACCGCCCACCCCTATCCACTCAGACACACACACTCTACGCAGACCGTGTCTAACTCAACAGAGCGCTTGGCCAATATAAATCACACTCCCCCTCTGTTTCCTCAAAACCAGACCAGCTCAATGACCATGGCAGTGTGCCCCCCCCCCCCCCCCCCCCCCCCCAAATGACTGCTAGTTGCCCCCCCCCAAAACACACACACACCAACACACCAAGTTACACAAAAAAAGCACTTGTTGCTGTTGGCTGCTGTTGCGTCCTAATAAAGCCTAACAAAGCGGGTGATGATTGGAAGTTGAGGCCGATAAGCAAGGGGGGAGGGGTGTCTGAAAGGAGTGGTGGACCTCCGTAGGTGCAACAGTGTGGGACCCCTGCTTGGCACTCCTTTACGTCGGCTGAGAAACAAAAGACTCATTCTAATGTCGGACAGGCCCTGTTTAATGTCCCAGGGAGCCCTAAGAAAGCTGGCAGTCACCCTCGGTTTGGGGTCGTAATTGTTCCTAGCCAAGGTCAAATAAATAGCGCTACGTCTGAGGGGCCATTCTGAAAGCCACGCACACTGAATGGAGCATGTTAACCAACGTAGGCTACTGAAGAGAACAGGATGGATTGAGATTGGGGGGGGGGGGGTACACTCAAAATAATATGATACAAGACTAGGTAGTGATGTCACGTTCTGACCTTAGTTCCTTTTTTATGTCTTTATTTTAGTTTGGTCAGGGTGTGAGTTGGGGTGGGCATTCTATGTTGTTTTTCTATGTTTTGTTCTGTTGTTATATTTCTATGTGTTTGGCCTAGTATGGTTCTCAATCAGAGGCAGGTGTCAGTCGTTGTCTCTGATTGGGAGCCATATTTAGGTAGCCTGTTTTCTATTGTGTTTTGTGGGTGGTTGTTTCCTGTGTTAGTACCATACGGGACTGTTTCGGTTGTTTGTTTGTACTTTTGTTATTTTGTTCAGTGTTCTGTGGATTTATTAAATATTCTCATTATGGACACTTACCACGCTGCACATTGGTCCGATCCTTGCTACTCCTCCTCAGACGAAGAGGAAATCCGTTACAAGTGACTTGTTGTGGATTGGTTGTTTCAGAAGTGCGAGCTGTTGATGGGATGTGGTCCATTTTATATACACACACACACACACACCTCTAATGTACCCCCAAGTGAGCTACCACCCTTCCATTCAGTGTGTGGTTACCTTAGTAGAACTTCCAACTGTAACCCTCCTCACCTAAACTTGAATTATGACTAAGCAATGATTCAGAGAGATCTTTTTAACAACACCTTACTTAGCAATAACCAACCAAGACAATTCCCTTTGAAGTAGAACTTGGAGGAAGAGGCAAGAGTAGTGAATCATTCTTCTGTGGTCTTGTCTGCATCCCAAATATGGCACCCTATATCCTAGTGCACTACTTTTGACCAGAGCCCATACTGGTCAAAAGTAGTGCACTATATATAGGGAATTAGGATGTCATTTGGAATGCAGACAATAAGCTATGTGCTAAGAATGTTTTGATCAACTGCAAATTCAGACAGTCATTATTATCACAAAGGCGTCTCACAATAAAAGGAGTAGAATTGAAGTTGCACCTAGATGCTGATCTTGGGTGAGTTTTGTATTTTTTCCACTAATGGTTACGATTGGGGGAGGGGAAGCATATCCTAGATCTGTACCTAGGATAAACTACCCCCCCCCCCCCCCCCCCTAGAGCATTGTCCCTTTCTGGAGGCTCACGGGAGAAGAAGAGGCTCTCAGGCTAGTACTGATAGTGGGGGCTGTTTCCGTGACGATGGTTCCCTAGCCCAATCAAACAGAGAACTGGTGGTAGATTAGTGCTCTGTCGTAAATACCAGACTGGAGCAATGCTTTTGTGTCTCTGAGTACCCCTTTCTCCTCACTCTCCTCTCAATTTCAATTCAATTTCAATTCAATTTAAAGGGCTTTATTGGCATGGGGAACATACACTGCCGTTCAAAAGTTTGGGGTCACTTAGAAAGGTCCTTGTTTTTGAAAGAAAAGCAAATTTTTTGTCCATTAAAATAACATCAAATTGATCACAAATACAGTGTAGACATTGTTAATGTTGTAAATGACTATTGTAGCTGGAAATTATAGATTTTTTATTGAATATCTACATAGGTGTACAGAGGCCCATTATCAGCAACCATCACTCCTGTGTTCCAATGGCACGTTGTGTTACCTAATCCAAGTTTCATCATTTTAAAAGGCTAATTTGATCATTAGAAAACACTTTTGCAATTATGTTAGCACAGCTGAAAACTGTTGTTCTGTTTAAAGAGGCAATAAAACTGTCCTTCTTTAGACTAGTTGAGTATCTGGAGCATCAGCATTTGTGGGTTCGATTACAGGCTCAAAATGGCCAGAAACAAAGAACATTCTTCTGAAACTCATCAGTCTATTCTTGTTCTGAGAAATGAAGGCTATTCTATGCGAGAAATTACCAAGAAGCTGAAGATCTCGTACAACGCTGTGTACTACTCCCTTCACAGAACAGAGCAAATTGGCTCTAACCAGAATAGAAAGAGGAGTGGGAGGCCCTGGTAAGAGGAGTGGGAGCCTGTAATGGAACCCACAAATGCTGATGCTCCAGATATTCAACTAGTCTAAAGAAGGCCAGTTTTATTCCTTCTTTAATCAGAACAACAGTTTTCAGGTGTGCTAACATAATTGTGTAACCGATGTGAAATGGCTAGCTAGTTAGCGGTGGTGCGCGCTAATAGTGTTTCAATCGGTGACGTCACTCGCTCTGAGACCTGAAGTAGTTGTTCCCCTTGCTCTGCAAGGGCCGTGGCTTTTGTGGCGCGATGGGTAACGATGCTTCGAGGGTGGCTGTTGTCTATGTGTGTAGAGGGTCCCTGGTTCGAGCCCGGGGCGAGGGGACGGACGAAAGTTAAACTGTTACAATTGCAAAAGGGTTTTCTAATGATCAATTAGCCTTTTAAAATGATTAACTTGGATTAGAAAACACAACGTGCCATTGGAACACAGGAGTGATGGTTGAGGATAATGGGCCTCTGTACGCCTATGTAGATATTCCATTAAAAATCAGCCATTTCCAGCTACAATAGTCATTTACAACATTAACAATGTCTACACTTTACATTGCCAAAGCAAGTGAATAGATAATAAACAAAAGTGAAATAAACAATAAAACATTTACAGTAAACATTACTCACAAAAGTTCCAAAAGAATAAAGACATTTCAAATGTCATATTATGTCAATATTCCATTGTTGTAATGATGTGTAAATAGTTAAAGTACAAAAGGGGAAATAAATAAACATAAATATAGGTTGTATTTACAGTGGTGTTTGTTCTTCACTGGTTGCCCTTTTCTTGTGGCAACAGGTCACAAGTCTTGCTGCTGTGATTGCACACTGTGGTATTTAACCCAATATATATGGGAGTTTATCAAAATTGGATTTGTTTTCTAATTCTTTGTGGGTCTTTGTAATCTAAGGGAAATATGTGTCTTTAATATGGTCATACATTTGGCAGGAGGTTAGGTTAGTTTCCACCTCATTTTGTGGGCAGTGTGCACAGTCTGTCTTCTCTTGAGAGCCAGGTCTGCCTTCAGCAGCCTTTCTCAATAGCAAGGCTATGCTCACAGAGTCTGTACATAGTCAAAGATTTCCTTTAATTCTGGGTCAGTCACAGTGGTCAGGTATTCTGCCACTGTGTACTCTCTCACTCTCCTCCCCTCTGTCTCCTCCCCCCAGTCAAGACTCTGTAATGCTGATTGTTACCGCACCCACATATACTGATTTACAGAGCGAGGGAGAGATGCCGTGTGTTCAGAGATGTTAAACGAGAAAGAAGAGAACCACTCTCACCTTTTTGTCGTCATGGGAGACGGAGTGTTGTGTGGGTTAAAATACACCCCAGTGGAGCAGTGAAGAAGGCCCAGGGTTTTCCACTCATAGTTTTATATGTAATTACCAAGACCGAGTCTCACATGTGGCACAGAAGATGGTCCTGTCTGTTTTGTCACTGGTGAGATTTTGTTTTTCCAACTTGGTGAACAGCAGTTATTAACGGCCTGGCCGCGCTTCTATGTAAACCAATCTCTCCCATTATTTAATTCATTATCGCCACCTAGTGGTAAAGTTGATTTATTACTTGCACTGTCCTTTACTGACACAAAGGCCACTGCATGAACCATTTTTAATTTAATCCAGAGGCCAAACAAGTGACATTTCTGTAGCTTTCCCCCCTATTAGAAAAACAAACCACACTGCCTGTGCGTAAATACCTAATTGCCTCTAGTAACGCCATTAAACCCAATTTTCTCCCTGGAGGAAATCGGCTTACAAAACTCATTTACATGGCTTGGTGAATCCAGCCAAAGTAAATGAAACGGTCGTAAACTATCACATATTACCTCAGAAGGTAATAATCACATATCCGCTGAGGTAAATTTGATGTTTCTCTGCCACCAAAGGCGAAGTTTTCTCTTCGTAGCCTGCAAGGACGCAATGGAGCTCTACCTTGCTGAGGGCCTCAGATCTTTATAGAGCTTCCTAGCAATTAGCATGCTTGTTTGTGGAGAGTTGTAATAGGTCACTTGCTACTTGGCATCGCTCAATCAATGCTGAGGAACTGAGGAAACGTCTCATCAGGCTTCAAAAGAGGTGCCAGCCTCCCTCTGTGAGTGTAATTCATGTGTGGCTTGTCTTACTTGGCTCAGCAGGCTTCGTGTGGAGATATGGGGCTGTTGTTTGTCAGGTGTGCACACTCTAAAGCTTGTGTTGTTTTTAAGTAAAATTAAGACAAGTTAAGCTATAGCTAAGTCTTTGCTCTTTATGACAAAGAGTCGAACGGTGTATGGGGCACTCTCAAAAGACACACAACAAACCTACAATTTATTTTTAGCAGCAACCGTGTGCTTCATATTATGTTTCGTTATTGTTACTCCCAGTCCAACTCCACATACTAGCTCTGTTGACAGGTTGTTTGACTCAGAGAATCTCACGCACCTATAGAGTGAATGGAACTCTGGAGGCATTTCTCCCCCTCATTCGGTGTGTTCACAACTAACTGCATTGTTGTTGAACCATCTGAAGAGTGTCAGACTAATTTGGCTACAGAGCTGGACAGCCTGGCCAATAGGAGCCTGTCTCTGGTCCAATACACAGATTGACAATTACTACTGATTTATTTTTAGAATATCTGGCTGCCAACGTAAAACGTGACCTTTTAACCTAGCGATATAGAATTGAGTCGATTATTACAATAGATGTGAATTAGAATAGGATGTATAAATGAATAGTTCACTTACAGTGGAAAATATGTATTTTACCTTGAAACAGAAACCAAATGTCTCACCTAACCAAAAGTACTTTCTAAAGAACTTGTCTGTTTCTGAAAACGTTCTTAGCCAGGTTTGTGATTTCTGGTGAAGGGGTCTGGTTTGTGTTAGTTAGGTTGCAATTTGCAAAATGGTTGTGTGTGTGTGTGTGCAGTTTGTGTTTCTACACGTGTGTGTGTGTGTGTGTGTACAGAGCTTAATGCTGATCAGGTAGAATGTTTCCCTTATACAGGTTCTCTGTGTTCTGTGGCCCTCTGGCCTGACCTGGTTGCTTTCCCCTCTCTCCACTCTCTTGGACTCACACAAACCCTCCTCTGTCTCTCCCTCGCCCCTTCGCCCCTGTCCACACACCTTCAGGCTGGCTCCCCCCTGTGAAATGCCCAAACAAACGGCATTTCTGAACGTTGGGTTTCAGCAAAGGGAATTTCATATTTGGAGCTTGCATGTTATGTGCTTGTTATGTTACCTACTTCTCTCAATGTGGAGCGGAGCAGGTTTGGAATGGTGTTTTGTGGTGCGGAGATGATGTTGTTTTTCCTGTGATAATCAGTACAAAGAGTTTATTTGGAGCTTGAATGTTATGATACCAATACCCCTCTCTCACTCTTTCTCTGTGTGTTAGGAGAGTTCTACAGGCTTGGAGAAAAGATTATACAGCTTTTGGTGTTGTCTCGTTTTCTTTGCAGGACAAACTACAAAGCCAAGTAATCAAGCCAGTCTTTGCAGTTTTTGCAACATTGTTTTTTGGGGGGGGGGGGTTTGGAAAAGTTTCCCTTCGTAGCAAAACATCCCAACGGATCGTGCCGATTTTAAATTTGTTTCTTGAGTCTCTCCCCCTTTTTTGTGAAATCACATCGAAAACCATCCGGCAACTCGTCTTTGCTGCTATGGAGTTATTTTACTGTCCACAACCTTCTTGAATAAATATAGGGAAGGTTCCAGACTCTCTATATATTTTGTGCAGTCACAAGGATAATAGGTGGTTGAGGCCGAGAAGGAAGGCACAGCTTTACAGAAGTAGATGCTCTCATAGATCAAAAGCTGTTGGAAATTGCTCGCACCACATGAAGGCGTTTTTTAAAATTTTCTATAAATACAATTCCTGTGTTTTTCAGTCCAGCTGATGTGAATGAGGGCTAAGTGAAGTTAATGATTATATTATTTTTTTGGTGCATAAATATCCAATTCAGTTTCCACACACCACACAATTGTACACTACACGCATGTAGTTTTAATACTTTTTTTGTGGCATGTGTGCTAATAATGCTTGAGCTGCATTTGTAAAAACATGGAGGTAAATCAATGCCATAAGTCTATAAACAATGTCAATGCCAGAGTAGCCTTAGGGAGTTCTTTCTGTCGGTTTTGACGCCTTTGTCTATGAGTCTGTAGCTATAAACTATAGTGACCTCTCTCTCGTTCTGACCCTCAGTGCCCACAAGCATTTTAACACACTCTAGCTCCCGTAGCTGCGTTTCGACTGTCCAGTTGGAAACGTTTTCCGTCCTCCCTTTTATTCACGCAAGTATTTATTTTTCACCTTCACCACGCATTCGTCGGCCAAAAGGAAGTAAGAAAGTAGGAAGTCGAACCTACAGTAATTCTTGTTAAACTTCAGTCTTCAAACGTGCGTTTTGGGCAAAAATCCCCCGCAGTTGATCCAAACTGGAGTTAAATTGTAACCATATGGGATATTGAAGCTGGAAGGACTGCAGGGCTTAAAGCATTGACAGCTCTCCTGGCAACGTGCCTCTCTGGAGGACGTTGAAGCAAACGAGAAGTGAACGGTGCAGACATTCCTTTTCTAGAGGTGCCACCCTCTGCACCGTATCCATTCACACATCTCATTTGTTTGAATAGAGAGAAAGCACAAATCGCACAAACGCCCTGAAAAATAGGATCCATTTATCTAAGCTGTTGTAAACTTAACCCATGAATTGGAGAAAATATGTCATAACACTGTTGCTCGTGACCTTTAAACTTTTACAGCAGCATTGTGCTCTCAAGCAGTCTGGTTCTAGTAACTCCTTTTTTTTGTTTACAATACGGCTGAACAAAGTCTGGACGAAGTCCCCAGGGGCATGGCTGTTTTCAAAGTAGCCTTTGTTGGCCCGCCACATGCAATTATGTCCCCAGATTACCTACCACATCTACTTCTGCATTTCCCCTCTTCTGTTGAGGGACAACTACAAAGGTTCTCCTTTTATTTATGAATCAAGCCAGTTTCCTTTCTCTGAGGCGTAACGGCAATTGACTGCTGGCTGCTTTTTGCTCTATGTTTTGACGTTTTGAAATTTGGCTCTCAACCTCTCAAATCCACGACAACTTCACGTGTATCCGATGCTTTTTTTGTGAGCAATTGAAGCCAACCACGGATGACGACACCACAATATTTTTGGTCATAGGGGAAAGGATTCAGTCAGAGGTGTCAACGATAACCGTCGTGAAGAGGATTATAGATAATCTGAGGAAGACTAAACACACTGAGGTACACGATGCACACAAGGCATGAGCACTCTCTGATTTGTGTTCCCTGAGATAACCTAGATTGATTTACGATGGCAGGTTGTCTGCTACTGATTACAGGGCAAGCCCAAACACAGCCTTAGACCCCAGATCTCCTTAGACTAGATCTCACCAGTCTCTCTAATCTATATCTAGGTGTCAGTAGCATGCTAGCTGTTCCTGTAGACTTCCAGTCATTGTGCTAATGCTAGTTAGCAATTGTTCCAGAAGCTACATTGAACTTCCTTCAAACTGCACGCAGAGACATCTGACTCTGGTTGAGTAAAATAAGGTTTTAAGTGCCCAAATCCCTTTAAATCGGAGTTGGAGGAAGTTGCCCCCTTGACACTGAGATCAGTTTATGTCCTGTATGGATTGTGGTTATGATTCATCTTTAGGATTGAACTGGTCCTAGATCTGTGCCTAGGGAAAGATGTGCCTCTTAGCTGGAAAGTGTGCATGTTCCCCTAATACGAATCTGGTATTCAAGAGCCGTGTGTGGTTATTGTACATTTTTAACAACTGGCTTTGGACCAGTGTTGTTGTTCTAGTTAATCTTGCTTAAGCTCACAACTGGGGTTAGAGAGAACTGATCCGAATTCAGTTGTTAAGGGCAGTAACCGCAGCCTTGAGCTAGCTCTCCAGACAGTTTGTGTTGGTACGGGTTAAGAGATCAGTATCAGGTTCTCTGGATTGCTTGCTTGGGTTTGGAAAAGAGGATGTCCTCACTTCTTATTTGACTAGTGCACCAAGATCCTTTAGGGAAAGCAAACGCATTGCACTCAAAAGGGAAGGTAAGCCTACTGTGTATCAACAATACTCTTACTAAAGGAAGGTAGGCATACTGTGTAACCTACAAGAGTCTTACATAAGGGGAATTTTATCCAAAGATTCCCAACCCACAGTACTGTTGTTGAAATCCTTAAACCTCCCCACTGGCCCACGTCTTTTCCTTTGCTTGGATCCCACTTTTCTTTAATCTGGGGAAAGGGCAGATCACGGGACACTCTAGAATGCTGAAGTCTCCCTTGGAGAGTCGACGTACGTCATTGTGGCTTTGCTTCCCAGTGCTGCGGCTTTCTTTTCCCTTCCCTCCTCCTGCTGCTTCCATATGGGCTGGCTCTGGGTGAAGTTTTCCCTGGTACAGATCTAGGATCAGTTTCCCCTCCCCAATCCTAACCTTAACCATTAGTGGGAAAGATGCAAAGCTGATCCCACTCAAGATCAGTGTCTAAGGGCAACGTCTCCCTATACATATGGGGGCTGCCTGTCAGCTGAGAGGTCTGTGAGCGGCAGCCGAGTTTTAGGATTGGGAGCTTTGCAATATTCGATGTTCTTCCCGTCTCTCTCCCACTCTCTGTTGTGAGGAAGTATGATTCAAGCACATCCAAAGCAGTGTTTTCTACAAGTACATAGAGTAGCCAGCCAAATAGAAAAAGTAGCCAACCAGGCACACCCGGGCCGAAGGAGCTCTCTTTTGGTGGCCTCTGGTTATGCTCTAATGCCTTGATTACATTTGAAATTAACAGCAAAATTATTGAATATTTATTCGTGTTTACCTCCCAGATAGTTTTTTGTTGTTGTTGTGGTATTGTGTAGAAAGGCATGACTTTAAAATTTAAATGACTGAAAATGTATGAGTTCAATGTGTTAGTTGTTTTGGGAATGATCTAGGTCTAGGCCTATATGATCAGGACTATTTTCTAAGTAAGAGAACATTAAACTTTATTTTTATTTTTACATTTAACCTGTATTCTCTTGATTAAAGTCTTATTTACAGTTTAACACTGATGTTAGTTCTTCAAATTATGTATTTGTTATTCCATTTAAAAAATTTTTTTTAAGGCATTCCAAGTCGATGGCGCAGAGTACATAAAAGCCCTTTTACCAAATTCCGTTCGGACATTTGGAACAGATTGCAGGATGAAGTCCTGCGAACGAAGAGAGTACCCACCACATTTCTGAAGAATCAAAATGCCCCCAAAATGGTGGTAAACCCAAAATGGCTTTATAAATAAAAGTATACCAGTGACTGAGCCTACGGATGACTAGAGAAGGCCAGCCAACCCTGGTATATAAAGTGCAGTGGTGCGTAAGGGTTTTGCAGTTTAAAATAAATCTCAGTGCCCCATGGTAAAGGGTGTCAATTCATCTCAAACACTGAGCGGAAGCATTCATATATAAAATATCCCCATAGTCTAGTAAAGGCATAAATGTAGCTGATACTAGCCTCCTGGCTTCAATAGAAAAACAGGCCTTATTCCTAAAATAAAATCCCAACTTCAGTTTACATTTTTTTGTAAGTTGTGGAACATGCAATTTAGAAGAGAGGCCTTCATCAATTAAAATTCCAAGATGTCTATATGAGGTAACAGCATCAATCTCCTTGTCCTGACAGGTAGTAATAGGTGAAAGGTTCAGAGGTCTATTTCTTCCTTTAGAAAACACCATTCATTTGTTTTGTCAGTATTGAGGATAAGCTTCAATTGACACAAGGTATGTTGAACAGTATAAAAAGCAGTTTGCAAGTTCTGGAAAGCTTTTGTGAGAGACGAGGCACAACAATAAATAACAGTATCATCAGCATAAAAGTGAAGTTGTGCATTTTGCAAATTTTTGTCTGAATTATTTATATAAATAGTGAATAAGATGGGACCAAGTACAGAGCCCTGGGGCACACCATTACAGACAGACAATTTAACAGACATGAGCCCATCAAATTGAGTGCACTGAGTTCTATCAGACAGATAGTTAGCAAACCATGCAACTGCATGCGACCTACGCTCGACAATCTCTGCCTCAGTATAGCATGATCAACTGTATCAAAAGCCTTAGAGAGATCAATTTTTTGTCAAGCCTTCAGTTACATCATGGCTGCTAGAATCGTGCTATGCTTCTTCCTGAAGCCCGATTGGTACATTGATAAAATAGTTTTTTTTTTATATACTAACTCTATTTTAGCTGTTCACTAACAAGGGTTTCAAGTATTTTCGCCAAGGGTGACAGCTTTGAGATTGACCTGTATTTTTTTTTTAAAGAGTTGGATCTCCCTCTTTTAAAAGTGGTAGGACAAATGCTGATTTCCAGATCCTTGGAATTTCATTACATTCCAGGGTTAGATTTAACAGATGTGTAAGTGGTTCAGCTATAAAATCAGCTGCCAGTTTTAAAAAGCAGGGATCCAGAAGATCAGGACCTGCAGGCTTTCTCTGATCTAAGGATTTCAGGGCTTTATGTACCTCCTGCACTGAGAATGGCAAAAAGCTAAACGTTTGACCAGCTCTCACTGGTTCCTCCACACAGGGTTGTACAGAGACAGAGGATACTGAATCAAACAGCCTACCAGATTATACAAAGTGCTCATATGCCTACCTTCAGTCTGTATAATGAGTTTACACACTCAGTTCAATGTGTTTTCATATACCGGTGACTGAAAAGAGACATTTGCACAGAAAGACACACACAACTTCTCAGGGATACAGAAAAAGGATGCAACCCTTCCTACCCATTCTAGATCATGTGCAAACCTAAGGTAAGTCTCACATTTCAGTAACATACAGGTTTTGTCACTGAACCCACTGCCTGTTTGTGTTGGGGATTAAAGTCTGTAGCAGCTAGCTAACTGATCTGGAACCAGATTTAAGCCCAGTGCAAACACAAAATGCTAATGTTCTCAGAGAAAAGTTTCAAAACAAGGCAAGATTACATTAGACATTTCCCCTTTGGTTTAGCTCACAGGCTACCTGTACATTAGCGTACACAGCCATGAGAAATCGGCCCAGAAGCGGCCCCCTGGAACTGATTGAATCGGCCCGGAATCGGGTGTTGGACTCAGCCTGGAATCAAAATGAATGACTGCCCAGAATCGGCCTAAGTACATCGGGCCGTTTCCGTCTACCGGAATTCAGCCGACTTTGCCGGCATCTTACTAGAACCCCCCCCCCAGAAGCGGCCCAATGCAAATTTAAATAAACGTATACAAATTGTCCAATTTTAGTAATTTTAAATATTACTATTATAAATAGTAGTAATAGTAATTATACCCATCCACAAAAAATAGTTTTGTGTCGGAGGAAACACCATACAGTTGTGGCCAAACGTTTTGAGAATGACAAAGTATTCATTGCCACAAAGTTTGCTGCTTCAGTGTCTTTAGATATTTTTGTCAGATGTTACTATGGAATACTGAAGTATAATTACAAGCATTTCATAAGTGTCAAAGGCTTTTATTGACAATTACATGAAGTTGATGCAAAGAGTCAATATTTGCAGTGTTGACCCATCTTTTTCAAGACCTCTGCAATCCACCCTGGCATGCTGTCAATTAACTTCTGGGCCACATTCTGACTGATGGCAGCCCATTCAGGATGGTTGGGAGAAGTTGCTCTCGGAGGATGTGTTGGTACCATTCTTTATTCATGGCTGTGTTCTTAGGCAAAATTGTGAGTGAGCCCACTACCTTGGCTGAGAAGCAACCCCACACATGAATGGTCTCAGGATGCTTTACTGTTGGCATGACACAGGACTGATGGTAGCGCTCACCTTGTCTTCTCCTGACAAGCTTTTTTCCGGATGTCCCAAACAATCGGAAAGTGGATTCATCAGAGAAAATGACTTTACCCCAGTCCTCAGCAGTCCAATCCCTGTACCTTTTGCACAATATCAGTCTGTCCCTGATGTTTTTCCTGGAGAGAAGTGGCTTCTTTGTTGCCCTTCTTGACACCAGGCCATCCTCCAAAAGTCTTCGCTTCAATGTGCGTGCAGATGCACTCACACCTGCCTGCTGCCATTCCTGAGCAAGCTCTGTAGTGGTGGTGCCCCGATCCCGCAGCTGAATCAACTTTAGGAGACGGTCCTGGCGCTTGCTGGACTTTCTTGGGCACCCTGAAGCCTTCTTCACAACAATTGGACCGCTCTCCTTGAAGTTCTTGATGATCCGATAAATGGTTGATTTAGGTGCAATCTTACTGGCAGCAATATCCTTGCCTGTGAAGCCCTTTTTGTATAATTCTCAAAACTTTTGGCCACGACTGTACCCCTGCTGACCATGTCAGCAGGTATGCGCCTGGTTAGCCACAGGAGTCGCCACAACGCGATGGGACAAGGACATCCCAGCCAGCCAAACCCTCCTCTAACTTGGACGATGCTGGGCCAATTGTGGGTCACCTCATGGGTCTCCCAGTTGCGGCCGGAACGGGTCTCGAACCAGCATCTGTAGCAACACAGTTTGCACTGCGATGCAGTGTCTTAGATCACTGCGTCACTCGGGAGGCTCCATCCACAAAGTTTTTAATGCTTATCAATTGCCTTCCATAAAGTATCAAAATACTAAAATACAACTTAAACAGGACTCTTAAAGAATTTCATTTCAATGTTAATTGTATTTTTTGATCACAGAAACAAAAATATGGAAAAATAAATAAATACTGAAATGTTAATTATATAAAGCAGCCCATGTAATCATCTGCCAGAGAGTAGCCCCAATCGGCCTGAGACCCAAGTAATACATTTTGGTCAGATAACTCACACCGGAATCGGCCCGAGCTCAATCCCCGCATCCTAGCCATAAGTAATACTGCCGAAGGCGGCCAAGTCTCGGGCCACATGACGTCGGCCGAGTCTGATTCTCAGCCAAGTTCCCTGACTCTCAGCCGAAATCGCCCCAGATCCACTGTGCTAGCTGGAAGGAGAGGCTGTTATGTTAGCTCACAAGCTACCTGTACATCAGCTTAAACAGGAGAGGCTGTTATGTTAGCTCACAGGCTACCTGTACATCAGCGTAAACAGGAGAGGCTGTTATGTTAGCTCACAGGCTACCTGTACATCAGCGTAAACAGGAGAGGCTGGTATGTTAGCTCACAGGCTACCTGTACATCAGCGTAAACAGGAGAGGCTGGTATGTTAGCTCACAGGCTACCTGTACATCAGCGTAAACAGGAGAGGCTGTTATGTTAGCTCACAGGCTACCTGTACATCAGCGTACACAGGAGAGGCTGTCATGTAATACGGTAGCATACTAGTGTTAGCATGTAGCCTAGCCGAGATATCTGGCTGAACAGGCTCTCTGTATCCTGTGTGTGTGTCTCTCTCTTGCTCCACCCCGCCTATACAACGGTAGGGGAAACATTGAGTGAACCTGTGGTTCATTGTCTGTCTGTGTTCCTACAGGACGCATGAGAAGGGCTTCTGCCAGCCCTACCGGGGCATCGCTTGTGCCCGCTTCATCGGCAACCGCAGCATCTACGTGGAATCTCTGCAGATGCAGGGAGAGAGTGAGAACCGCATCACAGGTGAGATCACACCCCTCGACCACCGTTACGCTCTGGGGGGGAAGTTCCCACTAGGTACAGATCTAGGATCAGCTTCCCCTCCCCAAATGCTAACCTTCACTATTGGCGGGGGAAACTTCAAAACTGAACCAAGATCAGTTCCATCTCGGAGCGAATTCAGTACACTGTGTTTTGTCTCCATTACTACCAGAGAGATACAATGTTGTGTTATCTTATTTTGATTTAAATCATTGCATTGATCAAGAATACCCTGACGACATCCATAATGTTGCTCAGTTCCATTCCAAGGCTGGTCCATTATTAGACAATAATGCATGCATTTATTAGCCATAATGTAAATGTTCCATATTTAGTTCAACACCTAGAACTGGAAAATTGGACACTGGAATAAAAATTATCCCAACTCATTAAGATTTGACTTTGTCTACATGGTCGGTTTAGTAGTGATGTGCCTTGGATTTATCTCTCAATCATTTATTGTTCGCCAATTTGCTGCCCATTTATATTATAATGTTCTGACCCACCGTACAGCACTTCTTTATTTTCACTGTGACTCATATGTCCTGGGTATGGTTGCAAAATTCCAGGAACTTTCAATAAATTCCCTGGTTTTTCCTAAATTCCAGTTGGAGGATTCCCAGAATCAGGAGGGAATAAGAAGGTAATCTGGATTCCTCCAACCAAGATTTTGGTTTAAACCAGGGAATTTGTTGAAAGTTCCTGGAATTTTGCAACCCTAGACCTGGGGCTGCCCATAAGAAGTTATGTGCCGTGACTGCCCATGGGGAGGCACGTCCCGGGGCTGCCCGTGGGGAGGCACGTCCCGGGGCTGCCCGTGGGGAGGTATGCCAAAATACAGTCACAAGCTCTGCTGGAGTAAAACACTGTCTGTTTCTCTCGCTCTCTTGCTTATTCACACCCGCACACAAAAATGCAAGCACATAATCACCTTCGCACAGGCATGATGTGTGTTTTGAACGTTTCCATGTTTTCCAAGTGGTGTAGATGAAGGGTCGTTTTGTAGGATGCATAAGGAAAGGATTGTTTTTACTTGAGTAGTGTATAGATCTGGAGGCTATTAAAGTATGTATGGCAAGCAAATCTGACTGGTGAAAATTGCCCTGGCAGATCGTGGTACATATCAGATCTGTAAAATTGTGGGTTCTGGGGGGGGGTTTTAAACCTTCGGAATGCACGGGTCTTTACACAAAACAGATGCCAAGTACAGTTACCTAACTCGAGTTTAAGATACCATAAGGACATAGAAAATATGACTAAGAAGTATAATCTTATCGTTAAGCCCCTCAAATGAAATACATTTGAAGCAATATCTCCGTCAGAGAAGATATTGCCCCATGATTCCTCTGTCCCAAACTCGGGCTGCATCACAAATGGCACCCTATTCCCTATATAGTGCACAACTTTTGACCATAGGGCTCTGGTCAAAAGTAGTGCACTACATGAGGAATAGGGGGTGCCGTTTTGGGACGTAGCCCTGTTCTGTTTGGCATGGGTTCTCTCAGGAAATGAGGGTATTTTCTTTCATTACTTTCACTCCTCTATGTAATAATATCTTGGTGTCCGTCTACCTCAAGTAGAAGACTAACCCCCCAAAACAGAAAAGGCTTATAGGAAGAGTTTCCCGTTCACTTTGCTTACTTTGTATTGATGGCATACAAAAGTTGATATAAAGACAGTAGTGGACCCCAGGAAGAGTAGCTGCTGCATGTGCTGCAGCTAATGGACCCCAGGAAGAGTAGCTGCTGCATGTGCTGCAGCTAATGGACCCCAGGAAGAGTAGCTGCTGCATGTGCTGCAGCTAATGGACCCCAGGAAGAGTAGCTGCTGCATGTGCTGCAGCTAATGGACCCCAGGAAGAGTAGCTGCTTCATGTGCTGCAGCTAGTGGACCCCAGGAAGAGTAGCTGCTTCATGTGCTGCAGCTAGTGCACCCCAGGAAGAGTAGCTGCTTCATGTGCTGCAGCCAGTGGACCCCAGGAAGAGTAGCTGCTTCATGTGCTGCAGCTAGTGGACCCCAGGAAGAGTAGCTGCTTCATGTGCTGTAGCTAGTGGACCCTAGGAAGAGTAGCTGCTTCATGTGCTGCAGCTAGTGGACCCCAGGAAGAGTAGCTGCTTCATGTGCTGCAGCTAGTGGACCCCAGGAAGAGTAGCTGCTTCATGTGCTGCAGCTAGTGGACCCCAGGAAGAGTAGCTGCTTCATGTGCTGTAGCTAGTGGACCACAGGAAGAGTAGCTGCTGCATGTGCTGCAGCTAGTGGACCCCAGGAAGAGTAGCTGCTTCATGTGCTGTAGCTAGTGGACCCCAGGAAGAGTAGCTGCTTCATGTGCTGCAGCTAGTGGACCCCAGGAAGAGTAGCTGCTTCATGTGCTGCAGCTAGTGGACCCCAGGAAGAGTAGCTGCTTCATGTGCTGCAGCTAGTGCACCCCAGGAAGAGTAGCTGCTTCATGTGCTGCAGCCAGTGGACCCCAGGAAGAGTAGCTGCTTCATGTGCTGCAGCTAGTGGACCCCAGGAAGAGTAGCTGCTTCATGTGCTGTAGCTAGTGGACCCTAGGAAGAGTAGCTGCTTCATGTGCTGCAGCTAGTGGACCCCAGGAAGAGTAGCTGCTTCATGTGCTGCAGCTAGTGGACCCCAGGAAGAGTAGCTGCTTCATGTGCTGCAGCTAGTGGACCCCAGGAAGAGTAGCTGCTTCATGTGCTGTAGCTAGTGGACCACAGGAAGAGTAGCTGCTGCATGTGCTGCAGCTAGTGGACCCCAGGAAGAGTAGCTGCTTCATGTGCTGTAGCTAGTGGACCACAGGAAGAGTAGCTGCTGCATGTGCTGTAGCTAGTGGACCACAGGAAGAGTAGCTGCTGCATGTGCTGCAGCTAGTGGACCCCAGGAAGAGTAGCTGCTTCATGTGCTGTAGCTAGTGGACCACAGGAAGAGTAGCTGCTTCATGTGCTGCAGCTAGTGGACCACAGGAAGAGTAGCTGCTTCGTGTGCTGCAGCTAGTGGACCCCAGGAAGAGTAGCTGCTTCATGTGCTGTAGCTAGTGGACCACAGGAAGAGTAGCTGCTGCATGTGCTGCAGCCAGTGGAGATCCTAATGAAAGGCTAAATACTAGAATCAGAATATACTCTTAGAATGGCATCTCTAAATTTGGCCAAACTCATCCCCATCATGTATTCTTGTGAATTCAAGGGGTAGTTTGACCAGGGCCCATATTCATTCAAATGTCTCAGAGTAGCAGTGCTGATCTAGTCAGTTCTGCCTTTTTAGGTCATAATGAATAAGATTTACATGGACAGTGGGCACCTGATTGAACTCAAGTCTCTATAATATAATGACTCACTACTCCTGCTCTTCCCCCCCACAGCCGCGTTCACCATGATCGGCACGTCCACGCAGCTCTCGGACCAGTGCTCCAAGTTCGCCATCCCCTCCTTCTGTCACTACGTGTTCCCGCTGTGCGACGAGGGGGCTCGGGGCCCGCGGCGCCGCCAGCTGTGCCGTGACGAGTGCGAGGCACTAGAGAACGAGTTGTGTCACACCGAGTACACCATCGCCCGCTCCAACCCTCTCATCCTGATGCAACTGGAGCTGCCCAGCTGCCACCTGCTGCCCCACCCGGGCTCGCCCGACGCTGCCAACTGCATGAGGATCGGGGTGCCCCTGGACAAGCTAGGCACATGTAAGTGGACAATAGACATAGACACATAGACATGAACACACAAGACAGGGACATGTAGGTGGACACCTGAACACAAACATGCAGGCAGAGGTGGACAGACGGATAGACATAGACATAGACACAGGCTGTCGCCTATATTTTGTAATATACACATTTTTGAATGACATTTCATTACATCATCAGGTTAAGGAACTATGGTTGTTTGTATTGTGTATCTAGGGAGCCCTCTTGTGGCATTTCTGGAAATTGTTACTTTGGCACATTTAGGTAGATGGAACTACATTTGAAGAAACTTAACACAACTTCAAACTTGCTTCTTCTTCCTTATTTGATTTCCTGGCAGTTATAATTCAAACATTGTAAAAACATAAATGAAGTCATCCAAAACTAACTTTTAATCTTCGTGAAAGATTCGCCAACAGATCACAGCTGCTACAATGGCAGCGGAGCCAACTACAAGGGCACGGTGAGCGTCTCCAAGTCGGGCTACCCCTGCCAACCGTGGAGTGCCCAGTACCCCCACAGCCACCACCTGTCCCCCGTGGAGTATCCTGAGCTGCGAGGGGGCCACAACTTCTGCCGTAACCCCGGGGGCCAGATGGAGGGTCCCTGGTGCTTCACCCTTGACCAGCAGGTCAGAGTGGACCTGTGCGACGTCCGCCCCTGCAGTGAGTACTGAACCCCAGAGTTATTTTATGGCTAGCCGTTGATTTCCATGGAAAATACTCCTGGGCTATAGCACCCAAATACTTATTTACTAAACTTAGTAAGAGCTGAGCATGTCTTTTTAGCATTTTGTCACCGATTTGGCATCCCCCCTCCCCCCCCTCCCCCACTTCACATAAAAGGTGTGAGATCTAAGAGTCCCAGTCTGGTGGAAAATGTTAGAATGAGTAGTAAAAAAAGGCATGTGTTTGTTTGTGATGCCAGTGCATAATGATAGTGTTACTTTTACTACATACCATTCCATTCCTCTTACATGAGTACACTTGGACTTTTCTACATTGCATTATATGTACACACATAATAGGCCGTTTTTTCCAGACCTTTAATGGACTCAAATGTAGGCTCAGTGAAGAATCTCCATTGAACGTGCTTTTCAGTCCAAGAATCTGAATCTGGAAAATCTGCATTTAATTAAAAAAAACACAAAAGTAGTTAACTCAGCCCAGTTCAAGGTAGAGTCAGCGTTAAACAAAGTAAACCGCAATATCGGGTCAATTTCCGAACAACTAAACTCCTCTGTTTTGGTCCCATAGCTACCACATTGCAGCGTGAAGTGTGCCTGTGTACATGTGCAGATACACTGTGTGACTGACTGTGTGAGAGCAAAGTCTTTCAACGTTTTCACCACCTAAATGTGTGTGGTACTGCTCGTGGCGACATTATACTGCTGAGTGTCAGTTGTCAGTCAAACAAGTGTCAGTTGTCAGTGTCAGTCAAACCCTGTTTGACCTTTGACCTCCAGCACCGCCAGAGAACCTGAAGAAGGAGATCCTGTACATCTTGATCCCCAGCATCGCCATCCCACTGGTCATCGCATGCCTTTTCTTCCTGGTCTGCATGTGCCGCAACAAGCAGAAGGAGCCCACTGACACGCCCCCTCGCCGTCAGCTCACTGCCTCGCCCAGCCAGGACATGGAGCTGCCGCTGCTCAACCAGCACAAGCACCAGGTGGGCTAGCTACAGTCATAAGGGCTAAATACTGTAATGTATGCTAACTACTGTCATATGGGCTAGCTACTGTCATATGGGCTAGCTACTGTCATATGGGCTAGCTACTGTCATATGGGCTAGCTACTGTCATATGGGCTAGCTACTGTCATATGGGCTAACTACTGTCATATGGGCTAACTACTGTCATATGGGCTAGCTACTGTCATATGGGCTAGCTACTGTCATATGGGCTAGCTACTGTCATATGGGCTAGCTACTGTCATATGGGCTAGCTACTGTCATATTGGCTAGCTACTGTCATATGGGCTAGGCTAGCTACTGTCATATGGGCTAGGCTAGCTACTGTCATATGGGCTATCTACTGTCATATGGTGTTGGCTAGCTACTGTCATATGGGGTTGGCTAGCTACTGTCAAATGGGGTTGGCTAGCTACTGTCAAATGGGGTTGGCTAGCTACTGTCCTATGGGGTTGGCTAGCTACTGTCCTATGGGGTTGGCTAGCTACTGTCATATGGGGTTGGCTAGCTACTGTCATATGGGCTAGCTACTGTCATATGGGCTAGCTACTGTCATATGGGCTAGCTACTGTCAAATGGGCTAGCTAATGTTATATGGGCTAGGCTAGCTACTGTCATATGGGGTTGGCTAGCTACTGTCATATGGGCTATCTACTGTCAAATGGGGTTGGCTAGCTACTGACAAATGGGGTTGGTTAGCTACTGTCATATGGGGTTGGCTAGCTACTGTCATATGGGGTTGGCTAGCTACTGTCATATGGGGTTGGCTAGCTACTGTCATATGGGGTTGGCTAGCTACTGTCATATGGGCTAGGCTAGCTACTGTCATATGGGGTTGGCTAGCTACTGTCATATGGGGTTGGCTAGCTACTGTCATATGGGGTTGGCTAGCTACTGTCATATGGGCTAGCTACTGTCATATGGGCTAGCTAATGTCATATGGGGTTGGCTAGCTACTGTCATATGGGGTTGGCTAGCTACTGTCATATGGGCTAGCTACTGTCATATGGGGTTGGCTAGCTACTGTCATATGGGGTTGGCTAGCTACTGTCATATGGGGTTGGCTAGCTACTGTCATATGGGGTTGGCTACCCACTGTCATATGGGGTTTGCTAGCCACTGTCATATGGGGCTAGCTACTGTCATATGGGGCTAGCTACTGTCATATGGGGTTAGCTACTGTCATATGGGGTTAGCTACTGTCATATGGGGTTAACTACAGTCGTATGGGGTTAACCACAGTCGTATGGGGTTAACCACAGTCGTATGGGGTTAACCACAGTCGTATGGGGTTAACTACAGTCGTATGGGGTTAACTACAGTCGTATGGGGTTAACTACAGTCGTATGGGGTTAACTACAGTCGTATGGGGTTAACTACAGTCGTATGGGGTTAACTACAGTCGTATGGGGTTAACTACAGTCGTATGGGGTTAACTACAGTCGTATGGGGTTAACTACAGTCGTATGGGGTTAACTAGTGTCATATGGGCTAGCTGCCGTCATATGGGTTAGCTAGTGAACTCTAATGACCTTATCCTTTGCAGCAGAATTAACTCTGGGTCTTCCTTTCCTGTGGCGGTCCTCATATCATCATATCAGTTTTTGCGACTGCACTTGTTCCGGATTGACTGACTGTCATGTCTTAAAGTAGTGATGGACTGTCATTTCTCTTTGCTTATTTGAGCTGTTCTTGCCATTATATGGACTTGGTCTTTTACCAAATAGGGCTATCTTCTGTATACCACCCCTTCCTTGTAACAACACAACTGATTGGCTCAAACGCATTAAGAAGGAAAGATATTCCACAAATTAACTTTTAACAAGTCACACCTGTTAATTGAAATGCATTCCAGGTGACTACCTCATGAAGCTGGTTGAGAGAATGCCAAGAGTGTGAAAAGCTGTCAAGGCAAATGGTGGTTACTTTGAAGAATCAAAAATGTTAAATATATTTTGATTTGTTTAACACTTTTGGTTACTACATGATTACATGTCTTTTTTCATAGTTTTGATGTCTTCACTATTATTCTACAATGTAGAAAATACTAAAAACAAAGAAAAACCCTTGAATGAGTAGGTGTGTCCAAACTTTTAACTGTTATTGCATGTGTTATTTTAACATCAGCATGAATCAGTGTCAGTTTTTTTAAAACTCTGATTCTCTCTCTGTTTTCCGCTTGTGACCCAGGCGAAGCTGCGGGAGATCAACCTCTCAGCGGTGCGCTTCATGGAGGAGCTGGGCGAGGACCGCTTCGGCAAGGTCTACAAGGGCCACCTATACGGCACGGCGCCCGGCGAGCAGACCCAGGTGGTGGCCATCAAGACGGTCAAGGACAAGGACGAGGGCACTCTCCGCGAGGAGTTCCGCCACGAGGCCATGTTGCGCTCGCGCCTCCAGCACCCCAACATCGTGTGCCTGCTGGGCGTGGTGACTAAAGAGCAACCCATCAGCATGATCTTCAGCTACTCGGGCCTGGGCGATCTACACGAGTTTCTGGTCATGCGCTCGCCACACTCCGACGTGGGCAGCTCGGACGACGACAAGACTGTGAAGTCCACGCTGGAGCAGGCCGACTTCCTGCACGTGGTGACACAGGTGGCCGCCGGCATGGAGTATCTGTCCAGCCACCACGTGGTACACAAGGATCTGGCTGCCCGCAACATCTTGGTCTGCGACAAGCTCAACGTCAAGATCCTGGACCTGGGCCTCTTCCGGGAGGTCTACTCAGCCGACTACTACAAGCTGATGGGCACCAGCCCCTTCCCCATCCGCTGGATGTCCCCGGAGGCAATCATGTACGGCAAGTTTTCTACCGACTCGGACATCTGGTCCTACGGTGTGGTGCTGTGGGAGATCTTCAGCTACGGCCTGCAGCCCTACTGCGGCTACTCCAACCAGGACGTGATCGAGATGGTGCGCAACCGACAGGTGCTGGCCTGTCCCGACGACTGCCCCGCCTGGATCTACACACTCATGCTAGAGTGCTGGAGCGAGTTCCCGGCACGCCGCCCACGCTTTAAGGACATCCACACACGCCTGCGCACCTGGGAGAGCCTGTCCAACTACAACAGCTCGGCTCAGACCTCGGGCACCAGCAACACCACCCAGACCAGCTCCCTGAGCACCAGCCCCATCAGTAGCATCAGCATGAGTGCAACCAATGCCGCGCGCTACGCCAACCCCAAGAAGAACTCACCCTTCCCCCAGCCCCAGTTCATGCCCATGAAGGGCCAGATGCACCGGCCCATGCTGCAGCAGCACCCGCAGCAGCTCTACATCCCGGTCAATGGCTACCAGCCCATGCCGGCGTACCCATACCTGCAGAACTTCTACCCCATGCAGATGTCCATGCACCAAATGGCGCACCAGCAGATGGCGCACCACCCGCCGCAGATGGTGGCCAAGGCAGGATCGCACCACAGCGGCAGCGGCTCCACCTCCACGGGTTACGTCACCACGGCGCCCTCCAACGCCTCAGGTACGGAGCGGGCGGGCTTGCTCAGCGATAGCCCCAAGGCAAACATGGAGGACATGGCGGACGGTGCGTCCCAGAATGGGCTGGGGCATGGGGAGGACACAACAGTCCCCGAAACTGAATTACTGGGTGATAATGACCTGCCACAAACTGACGACATGGAGATGCACTCTGAGGCATAGGGGGACCGAAAGTCTGGAGGACTGGGGAACAAACTAGAGCTAAAACGCTCTGTGAACTTAGTTTGTTTGAGTTTCGATTGAGCGCCATGAATAAGTGAAGGGAACGCATTGGAAAAACAGTGACTGAATGTTATTTATGGGTTGTTTAGTTGTCACTGGTGCATCCGAATGATATCAGTGTCTCAGGTTCTTCCCTGCAGGACCCCTTTAGCGAAGTGTCATAAAACGAACCCTGAACCCTGAAAGCCGCTCGACAGAAAACGTCAATGAAGAGAACCATTTTCACCATTTGGGCTGCGGGTGCGACCGGCATGGACAGTGTTCTCACTTTGTTGCAAAGCCATTCAGAAGAATTTAGGTTCTTACTGTTTCTGTGCAACATGAAGTATTTTCTTTTCGACAAAGGATTCCTGAAGTTGCCTTGTGTTAATGTTTTCAAAATGTTCAATTGTATAGTAGTAGGCCTACTCCAGAGATGATTTTACTGTGGTTTTACGTGAGATAGGAGTGTGTCAATTTGGCAGAATGTATGATGAATGGACGAAAAAAATGATTGGGAGTTTACAGGGCAATTCCACCACTTTTCAACCTCCCTTTTCATTGTCTTCATATGTCTATATATGTGAAAATGGCACATGACATCATCAAAAGTTCAAATGTTTAAAAAGGTGATTTTTAGAAACTCGTTGCCGATTTTGAAAATCGCCGTCTTCCTTTTAATCAAACAATCGTACTTTTAATCCATACCATACCATTTAATCCGTACCAGAGAAGCATTTGTTAGGACCACAGATCATAGAAATGCATACAGTATGTAGATACTGGTATGGTGCTGGATATAATGAATATGAGGTTGAAAAGTGGCAGAATTGCCTTATTAAACCTTCCTTAGATACAGTATTTTGGAATAAAACTTTAGCAAATAATTGTTATACTCAGTAGATTGATATTGCTCACTGTCACTAAACATGGATGTGTCACTACTCAACATACATCTTCATGTGATAAGACAAGAAAGAACTGTACATGATAAGTATATTAGCGTGGGAATTGTTGATGTTTAGCCTTATTACGTATGAGCCTTATGCTCATATTCTCCTTCGTATGGGCTTGTATGTTACACGTTGCTCAACTTCAACTTTGATACCCTGTTTTACAGATTTGTAATTTATGTAATTATCTTTTTGTTTTTTAAACACCATTTTTTTTTATCATGCGTTGTTGGGCAAAAAGTGTTTAGTCTGAGGTTAATACTTAAATGTCATTGCAACCAGATATTTGCTTTCTTTTTTTTTCTTCTCAAAGGTGTAATAACAAATTTTAACCATATATTGTATACATCCAGCCACATGGAGTATCCAATAAAGTGATACATTATAAAGACATCAGCCTTGTTCCTCTCTTTATTAAAGCCCACACTTTACAATAAGTACCCAATGCATGTGTAGTTACATAGTAATCTTGGTTAACCCAGAACTAAAATATTGTGTAATTTGGTCAGATGCTGTCCACCCAGAGAATGATTAGTTACATAGGTAGTAGGTACAGTGAATTAGGTAAACATTGTTACATATGGGCTTCTTCTGCTCTGTAGACAGGGACATCTAAGAAAGAGAGTGAGAGACACGTGCTCAGAGAAACGCAGACAAAGAATCAAAGAGAGACAGAATTCACACAGAGTAATGATATAGGTTATTTGTCCAGTGTAGGCTGACAAACCTACCCACTCATGTTTGTTGCCTAGGTTTTAGGCCTAGTGCTTATTTGATTCATTATAGTTCCCTTCCTTGGTCATTACCTCCAACACCTGTTTTGCAGAGCCATAGTTCCCTTGGTCATTGTGAGGTTTGTACCAAAAGACTTATGATGGATTTTCATGATGTCACATAGTTCTATGGAAGCCGATATACAGAGCATTATGGGTAATGTAGTCATTCTTACATTTCCTAACTGGCCTAATTAGGTAGTATGCATTGTGACATTAGGGTTACAGACTTGCCAAAAACACAAAAACACCCCAAAAAAACACATACCAAACACTGAGCGGCCTGTGGCATCTTCTTTTGAGCCTAAAATGAAGAAAATCTGTATAAAACTAGGAGCGAGTTTGTGGTATTACAATATAGATGTACACTTGATCCTCCAAACTCCTAGGGTGCATCCAAGATGGTACCCTATTCCATATATAGTGCACTTCTTTGGACCAGAGCCCTTTAAACTGGTCCCAGGGCAGTTGAGGACACTGTTAACCAAACCAGACCAAACTAGTAAGTAACACTGCAGAGCTGTTGACAAACACTGGTAATGATTGACTATCACACACCTGCACAGGCTAGGTGTGTGTGTGGGTTCCTTGCGCCTGAATATGTATGTGTGCATATAAGGGTGAGAGATATTCAGACTACCTCCTGTTCCATTAGAAAGGTGTGTTTGTGATACGAAGATGCAAGTCTTTGTTGTTCCTCTGCTACTGCTCACTATGTCTGGGGTAGAGGTCACGAGAGGTCAAAGTGTACAGTTCACTAAAGGTAAAGGTGTAGAGTTCAAGACAAGAAATGAGGTCAAAACGTCAACAGACAGACATCCGCAGAGCCGAACATCTGGGCTGGGAGCACTGGGGACCATGGTGGTGGAGCAGAAAGTGGAGCTGGGGACAAGGTACCCCCAGCTCTCCATCTCATTCCCCCCAGCTCCCCATCCCATTCCCCCCAGCTCTCCATCTCATTCCCCCCAGCTCCCCATCCCATTACCCCCAGCTCCCCATCCCATTACCCCCAGCTCCCCATCCCATTACCCCCAGCTCCCCATCCCATTACCCCCAGCTCCCCATCCCATTACCCCCAGCTCCCCATCCCATTACCCCTAGCTCATCCCATTACCCCCAGGCCCCCATCCCATTACCCCCAGCTCCCCTTCCCATTACCCCCAGGCCCCCATCCCATTACCCCCAGCTCCCCTTCCCATTACACCCAGGCCCCCATCCCATTACCCCCAGCTCCCCATCCCATTACCCCCAGCTCCCCATCCCATTACCCCCAGCTCCCCATCCCATTACACCAAGGCCCCCATCCCATTACCCCCAGCTCCCCATCCCATTACCCCTAGCTTCCCATCCCATTACCCCCAGCTCCCCATCCCATTACCCCCAGCTCCCCATCCCATTCCCCCCAGCAGAACCTCACCCCCAACTCCACATCCCGTTCCCCCCAGCCCAATAACACTCCCAATTCCCCATCCCATCATCAACTTGCCCAATATCACCTCCAACATCCCATCCCATTCACCCCCAGCCAAACATCACCCCCCAACTCCACAACTGCCCATTCCATTCACCCCCAGCCAAACATCACCCCCCAACTCCACAACATCCCATTCCATTCCCCCCATCCCAACGTGAAGCTGAAGTTCAGCGTTACATCATATTGAAATGTAAAGGCGATGTTCCCGCCTTAGCAGAGACTGCATTCACGGTAAACGCTGCAAATGTTGCAATCTGAAATTATTTTTACATTTATATCTGGCAATCTGTAACGCTTTAAGGGTGCAGATTGAATAGAGCCCTTACTGTCATTACATTTCAGAAACACAGGCCAGACTTACAACCAATGTGAGCCAGGTGGAAGAGCTGAAGAGAATGCAGGTGGAAGAGCTGAATGGAATGCAGGTGGAAGAGCTGAAGAGAATGCAGGTGGAAGAGCTGAAGGGAATGCAGGTGGAAGAGCTGAAGGGAATGCAGGTGGAAGAGCTGAATGGAATGCAGGTGGAAGAGCTGAAGGGAATGCAGGTGGAAGAGCTGAATGGAATGCAGGTGGAAGAGCTGAAGGGAATGCAGGTGGAAGAGCTGAATGGAATGCAGGTGGAAGAGCTGAAGGGAATGCAGGTGGAAGAGCTGAATGGAATGCAGGTGGAAGAGCTGAAGGGAATGCAGGTGGAAGAGCTGAAGGGAATGCAGGTGGAAGAGCTGAATGGAATGCAGGTGGAAGAGCTGAAGGGAATGCAGGTGGAAGAGCTGAATGGAATGCAGGTGGAAGAGCTGAATGGAATGCAGGTGGAAGAGCTGAAGGGAATGCAGGTGGAAGAGCTGAATGGAATGCAGGTGGAAGAGCTGAAGGGAATGCAGGTGGAAGAGCTGAAGGGAATGCAGGTGGAAGAGCTGAAGAGAATGCAGGTGGAAGAGCTGAAGGGAATGCAGGTGGAAGAGCTGAAGGGAATGCAGGTGGAAGAGCTGAAGAGAATGCAGGTGGAAGAGCTGAATGGAATGCAGGTGGAAGAGCTGAAGGGAATGCAGGTGGAAGAGCTGAAGGGAATGCAGGTGGAAGAGCTGTATGGAATGCAGGTGGAAGAGCTGAATGGAATGCAGGTGGAAGAGCTGAATGGAATGCAGGTGGAAGAGCTGAATGGAATGCAGGTGGAAGAGCTGAAGGGAATGCAGGTGGAAGAGCTGAAGGGAATGCAGGTGGAAGAGCTGAAGGGAATGCAGGTGGAAGAGCTGAAGGGAATGCAGGTGGAAGAGCTGAAGGGAATGCAGGTGGAAGAGCTGAAGAGAATGCAGGTGGAAGAGCTGAAGGGAATGCAGGTGGAAGAGCTGAAGGGAATGCAGGTGGAAGAGCTGAAGAGAATGCAGGTGGAAGAGCTGAATGGAATGCAGGTGGAAGAGCTGAAGGGAATGCAGGTGGAAGAGCTGAATGGAATGCAGGTGGAAGAGCTGAATGGAATGCAGGTGGAAGAGCTGAAGGGAATGCAGGTGGAAGAGCTGTGTGGAATGCAGGTGGAAGAGCTGAATGGAATGCAGGTGGAAGAGCTGAATGGAATGCAGGTGGAAGAGCTGAAGGGAATGCAGGTGGAAGAGCTGAAAGGAATGCAGGTGGAAGAGCTGAATGGAATGCAGGTGGAAGAGCTGAATGGAATGCAGGTGGAAGAGCTGAAGGGAATGCAGGTGGAAGAGCTGAAGGGAATGCAGGTGGAAGAGCTGAAGGGAATGCAGGTGGAAGAGCTGAATGGAATGCAGGTGGAAGAGCTGAATGGAATGCAGGTGGAAGAGCTGAATGGAATGAAGGAGATGACACAGAAAACAAGATTTTTTGGCAATTTTTTGGTGAATTGGATAACCTACCAATATTTTGTCATTTGTTACTCCAATCAATCAATGGTTAAACTCACTGGTTCCAGCCCAAGCCCTGGAGCTGAGGACTCTTGATGTCTGCTCCAACCACACTGAGAACCTATTGATGTCTGCTCCAACCACACTGAGGACTCTTGATGTCTGCTCCAACCACACTGAGAACCTCTTGATGTCTGCTCCAACCACACTGAGAACCTCTTGATGTCTGCTCCAACCACACTGAGGACTCTTGATGTCTGCTCCAACCACACTGAGGACTCTTGATGTCTGCTCCAACCACACTGAGAACCTATTGATGTCTGCTCCAACCACACTGAGAACCTCTTGATGTCTGCTCCAACCACACTGAGGACTCTTGATGTCTGCTCCAACCACACTGAGAACCTCTTGATGTCTGCTCCAACCACACTGAGAACCTCTTGATGTCTGCTCCAACCACACTGAGGACTCTTGATGTCTGCTCCAACCACACTGAGAACCTCTTGATGTCTGCTCCAACCACACTGATAACCTATTGATGTCTGCTCCAACCACACTGAGGACTCTTGATGTCTGCTCCAACCACACTGAGGACTCTTGATGTCTGCTCCAACCACAATGAGAACCTCTTGATGTCTGCTCCAACCACACTGAGAACCTCTTGATGTCTGCTCCAACCACACTGATAACCTATTGATGTCTGCTCCAACCACAATGAGAACCTCTTGATATCTGCTCCAACCACACTGAGAACCTCTTGATGTCTGCTCCAACCACACTGAGAACCTCTTGATGTCTGCTCCAACCACACTGAGAACCTCTTGATGTCTGCTCCAACCACACTGAGGACTCTTGATGTCTGCTCCAACCACACTGAGAACCTCTTGATGTCTGCTCCAACCACACTGAGAACCTCTTGATGTCTGCTCCAACCACACTGAGAACCTCTTGATGTCTGCTCCAACCACACTGAGAACCTCTTGATGTCTGCTCCAACCACACTGAGGACTCTTGATGTCTGCTCCAACCACACTGAGAACCTCTTGATGTCTGCTCCAACCACACTGAGAACCTCTTGATGTCTGCTCCAACCACACTGAGAACCTCTTGATGTCTGCTCCAACCACACTGAGAACCTATTGATGTCTGCTCCAACCACACTGAGGACTCTTGATGTCTGCTCCAACCACACTGAGGACTCTTGATGTCTGCTCCAACCACACTGAGAACCTCTTGATGTCTGCTCCAACCACACTGAGGACTCTTGATGTCTGCTCCAACCACACTGAGAACCTCTTGATGTCTGCTCCAACCACACTGATAACCTCTTGATGTCTGCTCCAACCACACTGAGAACCTCTTGATGTCTGCTCCAACCACACTGAGGACTCTTGATGTCTGCTCCAACCACACTGAGGACTCTTAATGTCTGCTCCAACCACACTGAGAACCTCTTGATGTCTGCTCCAACCACACTGAGAACCAGGTGGAACTCCAGGAGACTGAGGTGGAGGAGCTGAAGATAGAGAACACAGGTGAGACACAGGTAGACTGGTCTTAGTTTACAATACTATCTTGAGATACACGTACATAACTGGAACTGCCACATTAATCAACAACAAAATCACTTTTTTGGGTGGAACAGGCCTCTGGTAGGTATCGTTTGATTTCGAGTCTGATTTTGTTTGTTTGTGTGTGTGTGTGTGTGTGTGTTTCCTCTTACAGAATGGAAGGTGGCATTCTCTGTTATTTTGAGGGCTAGTGGGTTACTATGGATTACTTTGGGGGCTAGCTGTTACTATGGATTACTATGGGGGCTAGTGGTTACTAGGGATTACTTTGGGGGCTAGTGGTTACTATGGATTACTTTGAGGGCTAGTGGTTACTATGGATTACTTTGGGGGCTAGTGGTTACTATGGATTACTTTGGGGGCTAGTGGTTACTATGGATTACTTTGGGGGCTAGTGGTTACTATGGATTACTTTGAGGGCTAGTGGTTACTATGGATTACTTTGAGGGCTAGTGGTTACTATGGATTACTTTGGGGGCTAGTGGTTACTATGGATTACTTTGGGGGCTAGTGGTTACTATGGATTACTTTGGGGACTAGTGGTTACTATGGATCCTTCAACAAATATAATACCCTGGTCCACAAAAACATCCTCACTATCATCGGCAAGCACTACAACCCAACAAATGGTGAATTGTAATGTATCCTTCACTGCAGTTTTATATTTTGAGGGGGGGGGGGGGGAGGGGTACTCATATGTGTTCTGTCTTTTCAAAGTTTTCAGTGTTTCTTCACAGCACCAGTGAGGGGGTTATACGACTTCAGAATCATATTGTTTGGAGTCCTAAAAACCAGTGGCATACATTGCAATATTTGCACAAATGGCATTATAACCATGGAGGCAGGTACACTATATATACAAAAGTATGTGGACACCCCTTCAAATTAGTGGATTCGGCTATTTCAGCCACACACACTGCTGACAGGTGTATAAAATCGAGCACACAGCCATGCAATCTCCGTAGAGACACATTGGCAGTAGAATGACCTTACTGAAGAGCTCAACCTGGCACCGTCATAGGATGCCACCTTTCCAACAAGTCAGTTGTCAAATTTCTGCCCTGCTAGAGCTGCCCCAGTCAACTGTAAGTGCTGTTGTTTTGAAGTGGAAACGTCTAGGAGCAACAGCGGCTCAGCCGCTAAGTGATAGGCCACACAAGCTCACAGAACGGGATCGCCGAGTGCTGAAGCGCATAGCGTAACTCTGGGTCTTCCTTTCCTGTGGCGTCCTCATGAGAGGCAGTTTCTTCATAGCGCTTGATGGTTCTTGAAATTTTCCAGATTGACTGACCTTCATGTCTTAAAGTAATGATGGACTGTCGTTTCTCTATGCTTATTTTAGCTGTTCTTGTCATGGTTCCACCTGTCACCAGGAGGCGGCAGAAACCGTCCTAGAGACATTAATGACACTCAGGTGTGTTCTATAACGCATTATGATTTCCCTGTTAACAAAGCTTTTGTAAACAGTGTGCGGGTCTTCTTGTTCTTTAAGAGAGGTGTGTTTTCTGTTTCCTTTTGCAGAAGCTTGATTAGTTTGCCGTGTGTGTTTGTCTCCTGAGTGAGTTTTCAAAACCTAGTGTTTGTTGTTTTCCCAGTGTTACTGTGATCCTCCTGTTACCGTTTCTCAGTAAAGTATTTACGTTTATCCTAAACCACTGATTCCTCCTCTGGTCTCTTCTCTGCTCCTGGGTGCAACCTCATCACATCACAGTTCTTGCCATAATATGGACTTGGTCTTTTACCAAATAGGGCTATCTTCTGTATACCAAACCCTACCTTGTCACAACACAACTGATTGGCTCAAATGCATTAAGAAGGAAAGACATTCCACAAATGAACTTTTAACAAGGCACACCTGTTAATTGAAATGCATTCCAGGTGACTACCTCATAAAGCTGGTTGAGAGAATGACAAAAGTGTGCAAAGCTGTCATCAAGGCAAAGGCTGGCTACTTTGAAGAATCATTTTGTTTAACAAATTTTTTGGTTACTATATAATTTCATGTGTTATTTCATAGTTTTGATGTCTTCACTATTATTCTACAATGTAGAAAATATTAAAAATAAAGAAAACCCCTTGAATGAGTAGGTGTGTCCAAACTTTTGACTGATACTGTATAAAAAACTGTTTTTGCTTTGACATTATGGGGTATTGTTTGTAGACAGGGGAAAGAAACAATTTAATCATTTTTTGGAAAAACGCTGTAATGTCACAAAATGTAAATGGGTCTGAATAGTTCCCGAATGCACTGTATATGTTCACTTTAAGTTTAAACTGATCAGAGTAAACCTGAAAATAAAAGTCAAACAAAACTATTTCTTATTTTTCATCATTCCACGGGAGTGTAACTGAAGATGTATAATTCAATCAATACAGTCCCCTCCATAATTATTGGGACAGAGAAGCATTGTTTCTTCCATTGGCTTTATACGTCAACAGTTTGGATTTGAAACCAAACAATGACTACGATGTTAAATTGCAGACTGTCAACTTTAATTTGAGGGTATTTTCATCCATATCTGTAAAGTTCTGTATTTATATTCTTAGTCAACCGTGTGTTCTGTTTCTTTGTGTTCTTGAACGTAGCCCCTGTCTTTCATTTTTGTTCATTGATTTCACCTGTGTTAGTTACTCACCTGGTCTCATCAGCTCCTTATTTAGTTCAGTTCGTTCTGTTTGTGTCTTTGTGAGGTATTGCTCGTTTTGACTCTACTAAGCATGTTCCTGGCTCGTTTGTGAGAACCAGTTATAGCCTTCAGTCCTAGTTTTTTGATTCACCTGCTTGTTTGCCTACCCGTGACCTTGATTCCTGCCTTCTGCGAAGGCGAAATAAACACCTGCCGCGCTCTGCGCGAGAATCTACACCTTTTTCTCCCTGAATATTCACTACAATATCGGATGAACCGTTTAGAAATTACAGCGCTTTTTTGTACACAGTACACCCATTTTAGGGGACCAAAAGTATTGGGACAAATTCACTTATATGTCTATTAAAGTAGTAAAAGGTTAAGTATTTGGTCCCATATGCATAGCACGCAATGACTACATCAAACGGTTCACTCGATATGGACGAAAATACCCTCAAATTAAAGTTGACATTCTGCTCTTTAACCTCGTTGTCATTGTTTGATTTCAAATCCAAATTTCTAGAGTATAGAGCCAAAAGAGGAAAAAATGCTTCACTGTGCTAATAATTACGGAGTGTACTGTATATCTATATATATATTGTATTTGTTATATATATCCACTTCATCCCCTGAAGAAGAGCGATGTAATGTAAAATATTTAGTTGATAAAATATCCTCTGCTGATACTTTTTTCCGAGAAAACAGCAAAAAGGGGAGAAGGTTCCTTTTACATAACCTTTACCATCAAAAGCCAAAATATATAAATGCATTACAATGAACATAAAATAGTATTAAAGTAAGAATATTTGAAATAATCCTAATCTTTGCAGTGAACATACAAGTTGAGTGGTTTTGATATCTCTCCCGTGCTGGCATCCCATTTCTACGTTTTTGAAATGGGGGGGTGACCTTGGTTCAGATCAAAACGTAGAGCGCTGTAAAATGCTGCATTGTGATTAACAAAAGTGCACGAGCTGCCCGATGCTGGGCTGGCGCGTAAAAACATAACAGACACAGCTTCACTCGATTTATCCTTGTGGTTTTGCAAAGTGTAGGCGTGCCTCACTGATCCAACTGACAATGACAGCATCCTCGAATTTCCCTCTGAATTCACGTAAAAGGCATGCACATAGATGGACCTCGAAGTTGTGGCCTACAGAATGGACGTTGCCCGTGCACAGAAAAAAGGTTGGATTTACGCACATAATTTATGGCAAAACAATGGATAAGTGTAGGTGGGATGCAGACTAGCCAAGATACATCGCTTTATCCAAAAGTCATGTCCACGACCACCATGTTGTCCTCTCCTTCTCAGGAGTCTGGTGACAACACCAGCAGCCCTGTGCGTCTTTACGCAAACTCCGTTTTGGGATTAAATTCGACCTTTAGTCCTAAAGGGAGACTACGAGTGCGCAGAAAGAGAGAGTTCATACCTGAGGAGCAAAAAGATGGCAATTATTGGTTCAAAAGGAAAAGAAACAACGAGGCAGCGAAAATGTCAAGGCAGCGTCGGAGAATGGAAGGGATTCTGTTAGAGGGGCGAGCAAATGAACTTCTCAGAGAGAACGAAAAACTAAGAGCGACCCTTTCAGCCGTTCAATATCGCGCCATTGGAGTGGACGGTGGTCGCGATAAACCCGTTGATGAACAACACTTCTCAACACATTGTTTTCATCCGTCCTCAACTAGCGTCCCTCGTGCGGCTCCTTGGATGCTGCCACCCGATGTGTCATTTGGCACAAAGTTTAACGTTTCAAAAGATGTGTCGGACAATATATTTACTGATGTTCCTGGATTTATCCATAACCCAGATTTCCCCAATGTTGGCACCTGTCGAAGAACCCATCTTAACTGTTCAGATGTTTCTCACCAATTCCATTCTCCGGACAAGGAATGTTTCTCCGGAGCTGGAGTACCCGATTCTTATCCACCTGTGCCAATTTTGAATGACTATCAGTGCTACAGAAATGTTGGTGTTGCATGCAATGTTGGACATTATCCTTCTCATATATTTGAATCACCATCCAGATATAGCACCTCTCCAAATGTCGACATATCATACTCAGTGATTCGGACAAGCGCTCAATACTCCAATGCACGTGCGCACCATGCGCGAGATGCCAACATTGAAGATTTTGCAAATGGAATCACACCTGTGGATCTCGACCGCGCAAATAAAGGAATCTCAACTGACGGTCAGAGTCACGGTATAGAGCCGTGCTCTTCGGAAAGAAATGAAAGGGGCGCACAAGCCCATGACAGAACAACCACCGAAACATCTGACGGTGGGACAATGTACCTTTTACCTCACAAATTAAGGTTCAAAGCTAACAAACCTCTAAAGCAACAAACGAATTTGTTTAACAGAGCTTCTACAGATAACGACAATGAAATAAAGAACAGTGGTCAACTGTGCATCTACAATGGGACTAGGCCTATGCGCCATATGGATGAGCAAGAATTGATACAATGGGATTGCGCAAAAGAAAGTAAGCCTAATTCAAGTAGGTCTAACATTCAACCTGAAAAAGACAAGTTGCCGCAATATTTTGCCAGCTCTTGCAGTAAACAGTTAGTGTCAAAAGAAGCAACGACGCCAGAAATAATGACAAGTTCACCTGCTACAATCGTCTCAGGTGAAATGATTGAGAACGGACATTTAAGGCATCAGTTGGCGTCGCTATGTGCCGAGGTGAAAAACCTAAAGCAAATCATTTTGTCAAAATCACACAGATTTTTGGATTGAATCCCCATTGACTGTTAGAACCTTTTTAAAATGTTGTTGTTGATATTATGCTGTTGTGTTGCCCTTCCAAAATCGGTTTTGGCTTAAAACGATTGAAGCCTATTATAAAATTTAAATGAACGGTATGTTATGATTAAAATCCCCTAAACGACAATGGTCCTATTGCATGCCTAGTTCGTTTATTATTCAAACATACGTTGAACAGTAAATTACAGTTACAAAATTGTTAAGGTTGCAAAATCATGAATATGGACTTTACCGCCAGGTGATGTCGCACTTTGTTTATAAAGAGCATGAGTCTGTAAGCCCTACCTACACATTAGTACTGCTCATACTAATTCGTTTTTCATCCTTCATCGCATAATTTAGCAATTTGGAAAAATTATCTTACTTGTGTCAATCAGTTAGTCTAGTCATTGTTGAGGGCAGGTGTAAAATAAATAGCCACGGTTATATGCTCATGTTCCATTACTCCAAGTCATTTTTCTTGAGTAGCCTAGAAACTAAACTGCACAATTCGATTCATATTAACTTGGCCTAAGTTATGGTCATTAAAAAAAAAAATATATATATATATTATAACCAAAATTATTTAAATGGCCTCTAAATATGGCATCAAATATGGCATCATATCTAGTTTTTATCTATTTTAGTCAATAGAGGACACTTGTTTTGCAGGGTCACTTCATTGTTATAAATGTACTATATGCGGTGGTGTATGTTAGCTCACTAAAGAGTTGACTTTGGTTACTTTAATGCAAAAATCTTTAACATTAATGTTTTTTTTTTCTAGAATCATATTTGTACTTGAAATGTTTCCATCTAATTAAAATATAAAAAACTGCCATCAATCAAAATTCACAATGTTTTAGATTCTTCCATTGATATGAATATCTCATGTTACTGTGTTCCCCGAAAAAGATTTGCGACTTCACGAGCATCAGACTTGATATGTCTACTGGAATAAAGAATCATTGGCTCAAAACAGAAAATGCTGGGTTTCAATTGGCTGCATGGGCTGTCACTCACAGCACGCCGCCAATACACTTCTCCACTGACCTACTAACACAAATTCACGAGGCAGCGGTCACTTCGATTACTGTTCTCCTGGCAACAGGATATTATGCTGGAAGCACGATTGCAGATTTTTTTTTGTATTTCTAAGTAGGGTTGGGAATACTCAGTAGGGTCTGTAGAATCTATATATGGGTTTTGTTTCTTGGGGGACTGTGGTCTAAACACCCAGCATCACTTTCTACTCCACCCATTCCATTGGTCCCAATGCAATACATTGTAGGGCCTATAAATTACATATTGGCTTATAGAGAAATAAAATAGTTATGTGCCTTTGGCTAAAGTGTTATATATTTTTTTAGTACCTCATTTTTTTCTTTATAAGCCAATATGTAATTTATAGGCATTACAGTGAATGGAATGGTTGGAGTATAAACTGTTACTGGGTATATAGACCTCAGTACCCCAAAAACACCATCTATAGATTCTACAGAGCCTATTGAGTATACCCAACCACACTTTAACCAGAGGCACATAGAATCGTTTTTTTCTCTATAAGCCAATATGTAATGTATAGGCCCTACAGTGTATTGCATTGGGACCAACGGAATGGGTGGAGTGGAAAGCCCAATATTGTGAACATTATCTGAACATTGTATTTTTTCGATATAGTTGTCTTAAAAAATGTTTTTAGAAGCATATGTGTAATTGTTTGCATAAAGTCCTTATTTCATTCGCTTCTAATCACAATAAAAATGTCCATTGATTAAAATCTAATATCTTAAATGAATTAGTTAACCACATTGCAATGTTTTGAAATGCGGGCTTTTATTTTGAAGAATTCTTCATTAGCATACGTCACCGTTTGTGCTGCTGGCAGAATACTAGTGTCACTCCGAAAGGAAAAGCGAAGCAGACAAGGAACGCTACTCCAAATTTACTGGATTTTGCCTCCGGCAAAACGATTTGTTTTTGTATATCAGAAACTCAGCCTATACTCTTTTACACGGTATACACCGGAAAACAATACTTTTTTTTTATCAACCTGATGCTTGAAAAGGTAATTTTTATTTTAGTTAAGCGTTGGAAAGCCAGCCATACTGGTAGAAATTATGTTTACGCAGTCTAGTTGGCCGCCCTAACTATTTTGTCTCTATAGACAAAATCTCTAGCTATTGTATTGCACCATATTCATTAATTTAAAAAGTTTACCTGTTATTTTTTTTAAACGTATTACATTAACTCATAACAAGTGTATTACTGTGCAATTAGCTAGTTGGATAGCTGTGGTATCACGTATGATGTTACGTATGAGGTTCGCCTGCTTTGTTAGCTGTAACGGCTGGAGACTTCACATGTTGCTACAGTAGCGAGCGTGCGGTTTAGTTTGATATTTAGTATCATTATAGGCTCGATAACTACCAGTAAACATTACGCGCAGACGGAACATGGCACAGTGACCTGGAATTCGATGTGGGTGGATTTGCTGCTGTCTCTCTGCGGATGGAAATAAGTAAAACAATATATATTTATATATATAATAGCCTAATATGCCTGTGTTGGTGGCTTATCCAAGCACTGCTTTACCTCACACCGTTGCAGTTTAAAATGGGCATTAGCCTACATACCAATACAGCAAGCAAAATATGCATGGTACTACATATGTGTATATGCTTTCCTCTGAGGAAATAGGCTTGGGTAATCTATTTCAAGTAGACATGTATTTGTTCTTAGTGTTAGATCATTTTTCTTTAAACCAATTACCAGTCCTGTATAGGCTAACATTGCATAACCTCCTCAGCCACAGAATTTGCTGGGGAGGGATGGAGTTGATCGCGCTTATTTTATAATCCTGACACAATGAAGTAATCAGGGGCAATGGGACATGACGGTGAACGAGCACCTCATTCTTTCGGGTCCGTTCAACTGACAATCAGAACATTCCGTCGCTGTTTAACGATTGAGGAACTTTGCACGCTACACCTATAGACTGTCTGGAGTTGTTGCCCATAGGCTAAAATGACTCACAAATCCGAGCATGGTATCAAAAAAAGAGCGGGGAATCAATATTTGCAGAGTGTATTGTTCCATTTGGTGCGCGTTTGGCGACATTGTATGCTACCGTAGTATAACACGTTATTATACCGTTGTTGCCTACATTATTACCGCGATATTGACTCAAGTTCATTCCAAAAAAAACAACTCCATTATAAATGTGTAGAAAAACATCGCAGACTCATTCGCACGTGTTTCGGCCCTTTAGTTAGCATAGTGTCAATTGTGTGAGTCTGACGTCATTGTTCACTGATTTTGTTTTTATTTTGTTGTTTCTGTCCGACCACGTGTGATGATTATGACTGGACGCATTCCTTTGTTCCTTGTTTTGGGGAGTTATGGGAGCACGGTGTAGGCTCTAATATAGGAACACAATGTAACTACAGTATAGCTGCGTAGTTTTTTTTTCTTCTTCCATTGCTGCTTAATCTGACTATAAACCTAGGCGGTGGTTACTAAAGGACCACGCCTTTGGCTCCGAGCTGTTTATCTCATTCGATTTGAACGCACCACCGAGCTTGACCATTGAAGGTCATTGTCAGGCGGTCTCGCAGCTCTTTTACGACTGGAGCTAAACATCTATGTTTAGGGTAGTGGGTTTACGGCACTAATAGATCTTGCTGTTCAACTGACTTGCCGCAAGGAAATAGCAAATAGCTTTTCCTCCTAGACTGTTTTGAAACGGGGATTGTTTCAGTGTGCATGACTTAGTGCTTAAAGACCTCTGGCGATGACATCATTTGTAGAGCCTGAATGGGGTCGTGCGCGCTCAAAAATCGCATAATTTTCGCCACTCTCCGACCAATGGATTTCGCAGTTGTGTCACCCTAAAATGTCAGAGTAGTCTTGTCCTCCATTCGTCCTGGAAAGGTTGTACTTGTTACAAGCATCTACTTTGTCTGTAGATACAGATGGACAGTCTAATGTATTTATGACAATGTTTTTACCTAATTCCTACACTGTACTTATAGAGGGAGAAAGAGAGAGGGAGAGAAAGAGATCAATAAAGACTTGCTTTGGCAATGTAAACATGTTTCCCATGCCAATAAGCCAATTTGAATTAGAATTTGAGAGGGAGAGAGAGAATGGGACCCAACTAATGGTAATAGTTAATAAAACCTTGAATCCACTGTAATACATTTTCTCTAGTGAAGAATGAAGATAGGGCATCTGATTGGTCTATTATAATAGGGAAATGGAGACCTGGTTCAGCAAGCATCTCCCTCTTGATATTGTGATCTGAAGAGGTTGCAAAGTTTAACAGTTTATGTCCCCTCTCAGGATGAGTAACATCAATCAATCAAATGTATTTATAAAGCCCTTTTTACATCAGCAGATGTCACAAAGTGCTATACAGAAACCCAGCCTAAAACCCCAAACACCAAGAAATGCAGATGTAGAAGCACAGTGGCTAAAGAAAAACTCTCTAGAAAGGCAAGAACCTAGGAAGAAACCTAGAGAGGAATCAGGCTCTGAGGGATGGCCAGTCCTCTTCTGGCTGTACCGGGTGGAGATTATAAGAGTAGATGGCCATTAAGGCAAGATTGTTCTTCCAGATGTTCAAACGTTCATAGATGGCCAGCAGGCTCAGAGTTGTAAGATGTGTGGCCAAGGGCCACCCTCAGTGGTGTAACCTGTTCACAGGCACCCTGTCAGTAAACAATACAGAATTAAGCAATAAGGCCCGAGGGGGTGTGGTATATGGCCAATATATCACAGCGTAAGCCTTTCTTACGCATGTGCCTGCATACAGCAATATTGGCCATATACCACAAGCCCCTGAGGTGCCTTATTGCTATTATAAACTGGTTGCCAACATAATTAGAACAGTAAAAATAAATGTTTTTGTCATACCCATGGTATACGGTATCTGATATACCACAGTTGTCAGCCAATCAGCATTCAGGGTTCGAACCACCCAGTTTATAATAAAGAATAATACATACCTATACCTAAACAGTGTATTTAATTGGACATGGACTGGTGTAAATCTACTGTTAAGCAGGAGGGGAATGTTAAAGCCATTACATAAGCTTACTATGCAGACATTCCGTCATTTGTTACGAAGCTCAACTGAGCTCAAGACATTAATTTTCCTCTGCTGTAAAAGTTGCTTTACTTTATGGTGTAATAATACAAGATGTCCAAAGTCTAGATTACAAAATGAGTTTTAATAATGATGTGGAGGATATTTCACATCTCAAAACCGCTGAGGATTTCAGCTACTTTGAGAGTTAGTTATACTAAACGTTATAAGATTATTATGGCATCACTAACTCCAGATACAGTTTTTCAAGTTCATCCACTGATACGTTTGAAGACAAAACCATATTATGGTGCCTGGCTTGCTTAACTAGCCTGGCTACTCCTTTTCGGGTATATATGGTATATATGGTATGTTCTGCACAAAAAATACCCATCAAAAACTTCAAACACAATACTTTCCCTTTATTAAGCAGTATGTAGAAAAGGTGAGCGTGAATATAATCTTCAAGAATTTGTTTCTTACAGTACTCTGAGTACTAAGCAACATCTATGTTTACTCAGCCGAAAGATTAATGTGATAGTGATGTACACTGTGACTAAGCACATGAAATGGAAGCCAAAGACAAATGTGAAAAACCATCTGATCTTAAACTTTGATATCTAAAACTTCCCCTTTTTTCTTTTCTCAACAGCTTTGGTGAATTCTAAAGGACTATTCCCCTGTTGGAACTACCATTGTTGGACACAAATGTCATTGGTACCTTTTGGTTTAAGATAACGAGATGTCCAGTCAAAAGGACTAAGGACCTATGAGTTTCTTGAACACAAATATCCCAATCGTTGAAATATGCAGACCATCAAAAGCGAGCCACTGTCAAATGGCTCCTACAGCGGAGAGGATGCCCTGTTTCTGGCTGTGCCCCGTCAAGAGGCCAACAGGGATCTGATGGACCACAAGCTCTCTGCCATGCCCTTCAAGGCCAAAGGCACCTCCTGCCGCAGGAAACGGGAGTTCATTCCGGACGAGAAGAAAGACAATCTCTACTGGGAGAGGCGGCGCAAGAACAACGAGGCGGCCAAGCGTTCGCGGGAGAAGCGGCGCCTCAACGACATGGTGCTGGAGAACAAGCTGCTGGCCCTGGGCGAGGAGAACGCTTCCCTCAAAGGAGAGCTGCTGGCCCTGAAACTCAAATTCGGCCTGGTCAGCTCTGCGGCCTACACGCAGGAGGTGCAGAAGATCTCTGTGTCAACGGCCGCCCTCTACCACGACTTTGTCTCGCCGGGCGAAGCCCGAGGCTCTTGCATCAGGGACCTGGAGTCCCCTCACCTGGGCAGCAGCTGCATATCGGTCATCAAGCACTCCCCTCACAGCACGCAGTCTGACATGGCCGAAATCTCTACAGCGACCAAGGGTAGCATGTGCAGGACCCCCGAGATCATCAAGCAAGAGCCAGCCGAGCACGGAAGCTACGTGCGTGAGAGGAGCAGTCCATACGAACTGTACAGGAACTACATTGCCAGCCCTTTCCCCGGGGTTTACTCCCAACCCTCCCCGTTCCTGCCGCTCACCAGGTCGATCAGCAACTCCCCGAGGACCTCGGACGACGGTGCCGTGAGTAAGTCCTCGGACGGCGAGGATGAGCAGCAGGTCCCCAAAGGCCCCATGCCACATGCCGCCGACCCGAAGAGCGTCATCGTATCCCGCCTCAAAGTGCCAGATGCTTGTTCGTCGGCTCTGCCCCACAAACTGCGGCTCAAGAACAGGGCCATTCCAATCAAAGTGGAGGCCATCGACCCTGACTACGACTCTTCTGGAAAGTCCTCCTCTCCCATCGACATGTCGGCCAGAGAAGGCTACCAGAGGGGCCAGGGTGCCGTGGCAGACTACATGCAGTCGTCCCTCAGCCCCTTGTCACTCCAAGTGACCAACATCCGGGATTGGACCCACCAGCCAGAGCACTGGCACAAAGACAGCTCAGAGAAGCCACAAAATGGCTACCAGAACAGGCTGTCCCCGGTCCCTGTCTCCAAAAAACTCACTCTGGACCTTGAAGACGGCTCCTACGCCCACTCAGACTCTGAGAACTTGTACTTAAAACGAGGCATAGCTGACCTGTCTGCAGAAGTTTTGTCTCTGAAAAGACTGATAACATCGAGGCAAGGGTCCGTGATAGAATCAACCAAAAGCACTGCTGATCATGAGTCATTATCGAAAGGATGTTACTCAAAATGAGTTCTGTTTGCACAATGCCTTGTTTTCCACTGTATTTACTATTGCACTGTGCGGTTGATATGGTGTATAAATGCAGTACATTTAAAATGAATGGTGTGTTGTGCACTTGCTGTTGTAGTTCGGCGTATCTTCTTCATAACTCCACCTGTAACCCAAAGCCAAATGTCAGGCTGAGGCTACTACTGTACATGCACATTTTACGTCAACTTTTGAAAAGTTTTGTTGTAAATGGTGACTTTTTGTTGACAATAAATATGTGTAAGCACTGAACCTTGTGCGTGTGTGTGTAATTTAGCAGTATTATTTTCAGTTGATCTGTTAAGTATTTCAACAAACAGTTCACGGCAAGGATGCAGATAAATCATTGTCTCTGACACTGGTAGGATTAATGCAATACACTCATCAGAAACTGGTAGGATTAATGCAATACACTCATCAGAAACTGTTCATATCCGTTACAATCTCTGAAGAGTTTAGCAGGGGAAAAACTACAGGTGAGGCATGTACATGAAGGGATGCCCACTTTTGTGTTCCCGCCCCAACCCAGACAAGTTAAAGAAACACTATGTGAGTTAAATTGCTAATTGTTTACATACAATTTTGGATAGAATCTTTGCTGAATGGTTCAAGTCATATACATTTATGATAATTATCCATTTCTTACAGTATATCATGAAACCACACAAAGTATTTGGCCAACAATAGCCTATATGCTTTTTGCTGATAAGTGTGGGGAGGTGTGCCTCTTTCTGTCCAATGAGGTCATTTCTGGACAATATTTCTGTCCATTTAAAGGGACCCCTTTTGTCCCATGAGCACCCCTAGGCAAAATAATACTCTTTTTAACCCTGAAAATCAGCTGACATACAACTAACTATACAACCTTACCTTGAAATTAGAATATTACATATACAGTAAATGAATCATTATGAATAAATTATTGCTATCTGAAGCCAACAAATATATCCCGTTGAGAACTTGTTTTCTCATCAGCAACCAGCCTAACTTGCATTTAGCCAGAAAGAGTTGATAGATTTCAGTCATATGGCCACAACTATAACAAAGTAAAGCATTGAAGACCATGTTGGCTCTTTCCCCAGTATCTTGGTCAAATCAAATCATCACATTTTATTAGTCACATGCGCCGAATACAACCTTAGAGTGAAATGCTTACTTACGAGCCCCTAACCAACAACGCAGTACAAATAAGAATAAGAAATAAAAGTAACACGTAATTAAAGAGCAGCCGTAAAATAACATTAGTGAGACTATATACAGGGGGCACCGGTTAGTCGAGGTAATTGAGGTAATATGTACATGTAGGTATAGTTATTAAAGTGACTATGCATAGATGATAATAACAGAGAGTAGCAGCGGTGTAAGAGTGGGAGAGGGGCAATGCAAATAGTCTGGGTAGCCATTTGATTAGATGTTCAGGAGTCTTATGGCTTGGGGGTAGAAGCTGTTTAGAAGCCTCTTGGACCTAGACTTGGCGCTCCGGTACCGCTTGCCGTGCGGTAGCAGAGAGAACAGTCTATGACTAGTGTGGCTGGAGTCTTTGAAAATGTTTTGGGCCTTCCACTGACACCGCCTGGTATAGAGGTCCTGGATCGCAGGAAGCTTTGCCCCAGTGATGTACTGGGCCGTACGCACTACTCCCTGTAGTGCCTTATGGTCGGAGGCCGAGCAGTTGCCATACCAGGCAGTGATGCAACCAGTCAAGATGCTCTCAATGGTGCAGCTGTAGAACCTTTTGAGGATCTGAGGACCCATCTGAGGACCCATGCCAAATCTTTTCAGTCTCCTCAATTGCCAATTATAAGATAATGCCTGGGATGTAAATCTACAGACACCTAATAATAACAATATTACTTATCTCATTAAATCTGGGAAAGTAATCCAGCCTCATCACAGCAAAAACTACTATACAGTCGGCATGTCTACATTCCTTCACTGGCTGACTGGGGTACTACTGAAATACTTGTTTAAAGACTCCAGTCTCAGTCATTTCAATTATTGAAATACCACATCATTTTCATGAATAGCCTACCTTAATGAGATTAATACAACTGTCTTTCTTAGTCCATTATAACCATAAAGCTAAGCCATAGGAGAACAATGGTGTCATGCAGTCATGTTTTCTAATAGCCAAACTGCTTAATTTCATGGAATGTCATTCCTTGAGAACTGCATACAGGATCAAGGGCAGTTACCATGTAAAGAGATACAGCACACTGCAGTGTTTACATTTTGTTGGTGGTTTCACTCTTTGATGGACAACCTGAGACCAATGCATCTTGAGTGCAGGCAACAATTCAAGTTGCTTTGTTTTTGTCCCATCTAATGCATGTTTGGGCGAAAATGCGTTCGTGCCATAGCTCAGAATTTCACTGTAGTGTTATTACGGTCTCGACGAAGATACACAGGTCAAATTGATGGATTTCGATGGCGAGTTTTTTTGTTTGTTTATTAAACAATAATGGAGAGAGCATTGAGAGCATTATCGTATGACTGTAGCTAGCAGAGGGAATCCTATTCTGCGGCGTGTGTGGCTGGTCACGTGGTCAACCCCACGTCACACTCGGTTCAAAGTTGAAAGTCAAAACAACACTGCAGCACTACAGTATGGCGGTTCTTGTGGGTTGCCGAGTTCTTCTGCAAGCTATTCGACCCCAAACGGGTACCATCGAGGGAGTGCGCAGATTGCAGGAGCATACGAAGTCTTTGCACAATGTCCTCAACAACAAACTACAGTACATTCGTCCGACAAGCAATGGAGCGACCCGTCATTACAGCTCCGATATTAAGGATGACTTGAGCATTAGATATCTGGACGGAGAAGATTCAGGTAGCTAGCCATTGCCATTAGTGTATAAAACAATCCCAAATCGTGTTGTTGGTGTAAGACGACTTTGTTTCAGGAAGTGTTGCCAAATCAAAAAACTATTAACAACTCAACGCGACACGCTTGAGTCTCCTGCAGATAAAGCTGCTCTGTTAGCTGCTACGCTATCTGTCGCTCAACGTCATAACTTGTCAAAAACAATGTTACAGTGACTAATCCTTGAAAGAGAAACATTGTTTCTAAAAAATATGTTACAATGTCCTATGCTAATTACCAAGGTCTACCTACACCTATTGTACATTACCTGTTGCCTACATAGCGAATTTGAATGACTGACACATAACACTAAAGAAAGCTTAAATTGCCAATATTTTCTTTATTTTTTTTTTTTGGGGGGGGGACTATTTTGGTAAAAACGGTTCCCAAATGATCCAATTGTAAAACTAGATAAATCATCTCCAAAAATATTTGTCACATTTTCTCTAGCTTTGTCAGAGATCACTATCCAGAAGTCAAGTATGTAGAAAAACCTTGAACTTTTTCAATGGAACCTGCGTACAACATCCATGTTCAAACTGACTGCAAGGTATTTGTCAGTGTCAATTACTTGACTCTTTGCAAAATCTCACCACTTCCCAACCTTGTGATCTTGTCCTAAGGGTGTCCCATGTCAATATAAAGGATGATGAGTTTGGTATTATCCCTTCAATCCCCAGTCCAGGACTTACCAGTTAATGTCAGAAGTATTTTGCTCAATTCCTCGCCTGCTTCTCAAAATGTCAGAGAGAGTACTGCTTCCCTCTGACGTTTTTCATGAACCCCCCCTCGCCTTTTTCCCCCGCTGCTTCTACTCTCTGTTAATTATCTATGCATAGTCACTTTACCCCCTACCTACAAGTAAATATTACCTCAATTACTTAAACTATCCTGTTCCCTGCACATTGACTCGGTTCCGGTACCCCCTGTGTATATATATTTTTATTATTTATTTAACCTTTAACTAGGCAAGTCAGTTTAGAACAAATTCTCATCAACAATGACGGCCTACCGGGAACAGTGGATGAACTGCCTTGTTCAGGGGCAGAACGACAGATTTTTACCTTGTCAGCTCGGGGTTGATTCAATCCAGCAACCTTTCGGTTACTTTCCCAACACTCTAACCACTAGGCTATAGCCTCGTTATTGTTATTTTGTGTTACTTAAAAAAAAAAAAAAAACTTGAGTTTATTTTTCTTAAAACTACATTGTTAAGGGCTTGTAAGTATGTATTTCACCTGTTGTACTCGGCGCATGTGACACAACATTTGATTTGTTTTGATTGAGGAGGCAAGGAAAATCCTGGAGGAATCTAGATAAACACTTTTGAGATTCACCCATGGCCATTGGCCTCTGTCAGAGACATGGAACCAAGAATACATTCCCACAAGCCTCTGTTGGGCACAGTGCCATAGTGTTATTGATGGTATTCAGTATGATCACAGACGTAGTAAGTAATGGTGATGTCTCGTTATTCCATAGGACACATTTAAACAATAAGGGATCGTATTGATTTATATAATTTCCATGTTATATCATAGTACTATGGGTGTACTATATTAAATCATAGTGCTATGGTACTGTACTATATTCAATCCTAGTGCTATGGTACTGTACTATATTATATCATAGTGCTATGGTACTATACTATATCATAGTACTATGGTGCTGTACTATATTATATAGTACTATGGGTGTCTATATTATATCGTAGTACTATGGTACTGTACTGTAGTATAGTACTGTACTATATAGTATTATGGTACTGTACTATATTTTATCATCGTACTGTGTTACTGTACTATATTATATCATAGTACTATGTTACTGTACTATATTATATAGTACTATGGGTGTACTATCTTATATCATAGTACTATGGTACTGTACTATATTATAGTACTATGGTACTGTACTATATTATAGTACTATGTTACTGTACTATATTTTATCATAGTACTATGGTACTGTACTATATTATATCATAGTACTATGGTACTATATAATATCATATATCATGTTTGTTATTCATGGTCCCCACTCTGTCTGCTATTCATGGTCCCCACTCTGTCTGCTATTCATGGCCCCCACTCTGTCTGCTATTCATGGCCCCCACTCCGTCTGCTATTCATGGCCCCCACTCTGTCTGCTATTCATGGCCCCCACTCTGTCTGCTATTCATGACCCCCACTCTGTCTGCTATTCATGGTCCCCACTCCGTCTGCTATTCATGGCCCCCACTCCGTCTGCTATTCATGGTCCCCACTCTGTCTGCTATTCATGGTCCCCACTCTGTCTGCTATTCATGGCCCCCACTCTGTCTGCTATTCATGGTCCCCACTCTGTCTGCTATTCATGGCCCCCACTCTGTCTGCTATTCATGGCCCCCACTCCGTCTGCTATTCATGGCCCCCACTCCGTCTGCTATTCATGGCCCCCACTCCGTCTGCTATTCATGGCCCCCACTCCGTCTGCTATTCATGGCCCCCTCTCCGTAGTTCTAACATGTTATCTGTCTTTTAGGGATTGTCGTCTTTGGGATCAATCGACCAAAGCAAAAAAATGCCATCAGCAAAAACCTTGTCATTCAGGTATGTATGGACATCCGTGAGGTGGCCTACATCAATTATGGCTGTTATTAGCACCCATTTTGATTGTGTTTTCTGTTAGATGACTGAGGCTGTGGAGAGTGTAAAAAAGAACAGCAAAGTGCGGACTGTCATCATTTGTAGCATGGTGCCTGGGATATTCTGTGCAGGTACACAACAACTTTATATTTTGGGTGACAATGGGATCAGACAGTTTGAACTATGCCCATGATGCATTTACTGTGTAAGTGATAGTCTTAAATTTTGTAAAAAAAATCTATGAGGTATGTCGTTAATTTGAAGGCTGATATTTATTAGTGTACAATTGAATATTTCCTGCATGTATTTTTATAACTCGCGGGAGTGTGGAATCAGTTACCTCTAGCCATAATCTGTGTACGTTTTTGTTGCTTTTATGCTGTCTGTAACTCCTCACCAATTTATTTAACCTATGTTGTAGCGTAGATGCTGGTGGAAAAGCTGGGGGGGGGGAAAGAGCACATTTTCATTCTATTACATGATTTATTAGATGACAATGACATGTTGTTTTCTCTGTACAGGTGCGGACCTTAAAGAGAGGGCCAAAATGCACCAAAGTGAAGTTGGACCCTTTGTGTCCAAGGCAAGGGCACTAATCTCAGAACTTGGTGAGGGAATTGTTGACGACTTATTTCATAGGGCCGGGACGGTACCAGTATCGCAATATTTTTCCCCCAATTACAAACAAATTCAAACACGAAGTAGACCAAACTCTTTGCTACTTTAAACAGACATATTTTTTGTATTATAGAAATTAGATTTCTGCAGGGGCGTGGACATCGACTCTAAGGGGTTAAAAACCTGCAGTATGTAAAATATTGTGTGCTATAGTTTGAAAAATCAGTAAATGTGACTGGATGACAACATAATGATGTTTTTTTCCTTCCAAGGGACGTTTTCCTAAAGAAGTTAAATCCGCTTCGTGTTTTGTTTCCTTTCCACGATACTATTATCACGATACTGGTATTGTCACGGCCCTAGTATTTCACACAAATTAGTCTGGACATTATGTCCCTAATTGTTTCATGTTCACAAAGCAGCACATGAATCATTTCATCATCTTAAAATCCATTCGAGTCATTGATAATACTTTTTTCTTGCTCATTTCCTGTGGTTATAAATTCATGCCAGGTGGACTGGAATGAGATGACTCATTCCATTCCATTTTTAGAGTCTTGTTATTCACTAGGCCAGGGGTATTCAACTCTTACCCCACGAGGTCTGGAACCTGCTGGTTTTCTCCTCTACCTGATAATTAATTACACCCACCTGGTGTCCCAGGTCTAAATCAGTCCCTGATTAGAAGGGAACAATGGAAAAAAAACACAGTGGAACTGGCTTGGAGGTCCAGAGTTTAGTTTGAGGGCACCTAGGCGATATGGGATAAACACTGAGCTGCCACACTGCACCTACAGTGCCTTCAGAAAGTACTCAGACACCTTGACTTTTCCCACATTTTCCCCTTCTAAAATTGATTAAATCATTTTTTCCCCTCATCGACCTACACACTATACCCTTTAATGACAAAGCAGAAACAGGCTTTTAAATAACAAAACAGAAATATTACATTTACATAAGTATTCAGATCCTTTACTCAGTACTTTGTTGAGGCACCTTTGGAAGAAATTATAGCCTTGAGTCATCTTGGGTATGATGCTACAAGCTTGGCACACCTGTATTTGGGGAGATTCTCCCATTCTTCTCTGCAGAACCCGATGGTCACCTCCCTGACCAAGGCCCTTCACCCCCAATTGCTCAGTTTGGCCAGGCAGCCAGCTCTACGAAGAGTCTTGGTGCTTCCAAACGTTTTGCATTGAAGAATGATGGAGGACACTGTGTTCTTGGGGACCTTCAATTGTGCAGAAATTTGTTGTGACACAATCCTGTCTCGGAGCTCTACAGACAATTCCTTCAACCTCATGGCTTGGTTTTTGCTCTGACATGCTCTTCCAACTGTGGGACCTTATATAGACTGGTGTGCCTTTCTAAATCATGTCCAATAAATTGAATTTACCACGGGTGGACTTACCACGGGTGGACAAGTTGTAGAAACATCTCAAGGGTGATCAATGGAAACAGGATGCACCTGAGCTCAATTTCGAGTCTCATAGCTAAAGGGTCTGAATACTTATGTAAATAAGGTATTTCTGTTTTTTATTTCTTATACCAGTTTTTTCTTTGTCATTATGGGGTATTGTGATGTCATTATTACATCACAATACCCCATAATATACACCATAATACCTCACAATATCACCATAATGTGATGTCATTATGGGGTATTGTGTGTAGATTTGATGAGGGGGAAAAACAATTTTAATCAATTTTAGAATAAGGCTGTAACGTAACAATATGTGGAAAAAGTTAAAGGGTCTGAATACTTTCCCGAATGCGCTGTATGTATTTACACATTGGTTTACACAAGGTTCAGTGTTTCAGGGAGATGTGTTCATATTGCCTGTGCACATTTTACACTGTTGTGATTGAGGGCTAAGGACTCATTGCTAATTCGTAGAGTCATTTATACATATTTCATTTTGTTATTGTTTTATGTTGTGGATGTGTGTGAGACATGACTGTCTTCAGAGAGATGATCGATGACATGTCTTCTTATTTTCTTTGTGTCTACTGGAGGAAAAATGTTTTACATCATACTCCATTTTGACAAATACCCCCGTTTCTGTGTAGGTAATCTGCCCATGCCAACGATCGCAGCTATCGATGGAGCTGCCCTTGGTGGTGGTCTGGAGATGGCTCTGTCCTGTGACATCAGAATTGCCTGTAAGTAACCCATTGTGCTAAAATGGGTGTGCCGGTGCTTGTATGTAAAACAGGTACATATAGGTAGCAGGTAGCCTAGTGGTTAAGAGTTTTGGGCCAGTAACCGAAAGGTCACTGGGTCGAATCCCAGAGCAGACTAGGTGAAAAATCTGTCGATGTGCCCTTGAGCAAGGCACTTAAACCCCTAATTGTTCCTGCAAGTCGCTCTGGATAAGAGAGTCTGCTAAATGACTAATATATAGCGGTGTAGCATAGACATTACAGTACACACAGCTAGAATTTCTCTAGAGCCTCCAAAGATTCATACTAGTAAAACAAAGTGTTGACACAGTGTCTTTGTGCTGGGTCGATTATGAGACATGATAAAATTCCTGTTCAACAGAGTTAATGTACATGTTTTTTGAAATACTGTACTTCTCTAGTTGACAAATGATCATGAGCAAATATAAGAGTGTACATGCCCCCACATGCCCTGATGAATGAATAGACTGTACAGAACAGATTTAGTAGAATTTACATAACCTATATTTTGTTTCCCCACATTGAGAGATTAGACTATGGCAGTTGGTTGATTCATTTACTGATGAAATTAGTATAATTTGATTCATTCGTTATGATATTTGTAAGATGAATGCCTATCTAAAAACATCACTGTATTTGATCAAATTGTTGTTGAATGTACATGTTGTCCTCGTCAAGCATGACAAGTCCCTTCTATTGAGATCCACACGGCTTCCATTTGCTGGAGCGAATCAACACTCCATCTTTAAAATGACCAAGGAACAGATGTCAGCGTGTGCAATGTTTTTCCTCAGCCTCAGAATTAAATCTGTTCCTCGTTCCTAGCGCATCACTCCCCTTCCTCGTACGAGAGAGCTGCGATATTCCATATGCTTTCACACATGTTCTCTGATGAGTTTATTAGCATCTATTTTAAGCATCGGATTGGATGGGGGGGGGTGTTCACAGATGAAAGTGGCTTTAAAGTTTCAGGGCATCATAGCACCACAGATGGATGTGAGCATGCATGCCAGACTTGAGTGACTGAAGAGTCCTCTCTGAATGAATCAACTGTCGACAGCCATAGTGGTTGTCATTGTTTTTAGTGAGGGATGAAACTAAACTATTTTGTGAGGGCTGACTCAGTAGGTGTGTGGTTCTTGGTGCCCGGGTGGGTGCAGAAAACATTTACAACCTAGAATGTATCTCCCTCCTTTATTTACATTAAAGATACCTGCAGCAGTTCTGTGGCCTGTAAGCCAAAAGGTAAACACAAAAATAAGGGTACATCAACGGTATGGCAGATATGTTTTTAGCCATTGCCATCTGTTACCGATATGAATATATTGTGCATCCCTACAGAAAAAGTCACTCACCACATTTCACACCCTTAGCCGTGGTATATTGGCCATATACCACACCCCTTCAGGCCTTATTGCTTAAGTATTAGTCACTCTAAATATAAATATTCAAGCCAAGACGTGTGATTTGTTAGTTTGCTCTGAGCCGATGCCGGAATTCCCTTTCTACTGTAAGGAAATAGATCAAAGATGTTTGTCTAGAACTGATTGATTCCAGATATTCTGACTCTGTCACATTTCCCTTTTTCTGTAGCTAACAATGCAAAGCTCGGCCTGACTGAAACCAAACTCGCCATCATTCCAGGAGCAGGTAAGGTTTCATTTCCTAGTGTGCTGTTGTGCCTTTGTGTGCTAAGACTACAATTCGTGAAATTGACAATCAAACCAAAAAATGCTTGCCTTTCAAATTTGACCACAAGCGATATGGTGAATATACAACCTCTTTCTAAATGACACAGTTTTGTATTTCTAAGAAATGTCAATCTCAAGTAAATGTTGTTGTTTGAAATAAATTGCGGCATTTGTCCAGGTGTGACGTATGGGCGACATTCTCTCTCTTGGCTGTTATAACACGTCCTACGTCGATGGGCCAAAATGGCTTTTTCTTTCCCGGAATCCCTGAGAGTTCTTTATTTAGTATCCCTGGTGTACCAACTTTCAAATGTTGACCAGATATGAGGTTGACTGGGTCAATTTGGATAAAATGGTGCACCGCATGAAAATGTACACAGAGATATATTTTGGTTGCAGAATTGTTTAATGTGGCATGAAAAACAGAGCTCAAGACTGTCTGTGTCTCTGTCTAACCTAAAAGAAAAGCCGCTCCGATATGTAAGCAAGGAAGAGATATGTAGCATTGTGTCCTAGCTATGTATGTGGTAAATGCCTGTTTCTTTCCTGCCTTTTATCATCAATTGTAACCAGGAAGGTACACACTTCACATTTGTTCGCCTACAAAATGTACACAACCCTGAACTGCTGTGGGTCAGCCTTTTATTAGGAGAAGCTTACACTGACTCATTCTAGTGCATATTCCTCAACAGTTTTTATTGCACATACAGTATGCTACCCAAACTCTTTGGACATCACTTAACCAATATAATTGTGCTATATGTGCAACATGATGAGTAGTTATAAGGGAGGTCACAGTAGGGAACTAGGTCAATCCATGTCTGATTGAGCTACACTGGTGTTGAACCCCCTTCAAGGATTGTTTAATAAAACCAGCTTACTTCTCTCCAGTCTAAGAGTAGAGAGGCATCAACAGAGGTCTTGTGTCTGTTTATAGCTATTAGCTGCACAGCCACCCAAAGAGGGAATGGAGAGAATTTTGAAGATGTGTAGACTGCTAAACCTGTCGACCATAATGAAACGTAGTTCGCTGTGGTAGACTGCATGTCAGTGTGAATTCTGTTTGGATTTGACAGGTGTTCTACATTACATAGAGCATGCCAGTCATTTCTGAGGCACCACCAGCCCATTGCTGTACGATTCATCAGGGTTGATGTCAGAGCTTTGTCCGTCTCTGTTCAGTCTCATCCAGGGATTCAGGTGCCCTTTGTCTTTGTCTCTCGCAAGGCCTAAGGGATTTAGCTCTTGACATTTCGCTGGCTGCCTCTCTGAAATCAATTTCTCTCTCTGCTGATCTCTCCTCACACTTTATTTTTGTGGGATATTTGACAGCCACAGTTGTCACACAGTTTTTAAGTCAAATTTGACTATTGAGGATTGACCTAATGATCTGTCAATGGCCTAAAATGTATCATTGAAGTTTTAGTAGTGATTTGTGTTCGTTACAGTATCAATCGTGTCCACGGAAAAGCTCTTGCAGCACCAAATGTTTCCCAAAATAACAGATTTGATGTAGATGGATACAAACCCAAATTAACTTTAGGACGACAGCTGGTGATTGCACTGCATGCAACTCATTGTTGCACTATTTACTTAAATCTCGTGTAAATGATCTCTGCCTTCTCGCTGGGCATCGTTTAAAATTTTACATATCACTTCCCCTTAAAAATAATGTTCTAATGGTTTTTGGGGGATGTATAAAAGGTCCTCTAAATTAAGAGCAACAAAGAGCTCTTGAGGTTCTCCAGTATCCACAGATCCTTGACCACAGCTGAGAAACTGAAGGAAGTCAGTTCAAGGGTGTGTCCCAATAATATGTCCTTTCTCCTGAAGTGTGCACTTGCATTTGGATTGGTGTAGCCATAGGCTAGTGGGAGTTTACACCATATTTCTTACACCTGTCATTTCCTTTCAATTCAGTGAAGGGAACGGAACAAGTGCACACTTATGGAGGAAGGAGAGATAACTGGGACATTATTCAACACTATCCTCCCCTCCCACTCCATCAGGCTGAAGGAGCTTCTAGAGCCCTGTAAAAGGACGACAGTCATTTTATTATTCACTCCAAAAATTCTCACAAATGTAGTTTTTTCCATTTTGTTTTTCCAGGTTTCAGTTTTCATTTTTTTTTCAGGTTTTTGCTTTCAAAATCACACTTTTTGAAACAGAAAAACAACAACAATTTATGTTTTAAGTCCACAGCATTGATTAACCCACATCAGTGGCCCACTTTTTAGCTCTGGGAAAAAATCTAAGAAATTTAGATTTTTTAAAACATTTTAGTAATTTAGCAGAGGCTCTTATGCATACATCCAGAGTGATTTACAATTAGTGCATTCATTTTAAGATTGCTAGGTGAGACAACACATCACAATCGTATCAAGTACATTTTCTCTGAATTTTGGGTGTAGTTACCTTTTTAATGCAAGGGCATACCATCCAGAGAGCATTGTTTTGGTGGTGTTTCTTTAGTGCTCATAGGATTGCAGAGTTTGCAAAACAAATGGCCACTGGAATGATGCCAATAATCATAATTTAATTCTGCAAGGCAAGGCATAGGCTACTTTGTAGTTGACATTTAATTGAAAAGGTTTTGGGAAAGCCTTTCCATCTACCAGCAGATAGGTATCGTTAGCATTATCGCTAATGGCTACACAAAGTGTAGACTAGACATACCTGCGCCACACAACACACACAGACGGGAATTCCTGTGCCCTTTAAGAAAGTTGCAGGAAAATACCAATCACTGATGCAATTTTGTTAATGTCTTATGATTAACTTGGGCAAATTAAATAATTGTCTATGAAGTTCAGTACATTTAGTTTAGTTCCTACTCAGTTCAATATCTTTAGTTGATATCATACTAAATTCAACACATTTTTGAAAATTGTTGAATTCCGTTTTAATTTCTGGATTCTGTGATTCCTTCCGTGTTTTCCGCAACATAGATTTTATACGGGCCCAAAGCTTCACTACAACAGCTGAATAAACCTGTGACCAAGCAGCGGATCAGAGAAGACTGCCTGTCTTCTAATGAGGTCTCACTAATGCACCCAAATGCCTTTTTAAAAATCTGTTCGGTCTCTATTGAAATTTGAGAGCGAGATAAAGCATTCTTATCTAGGACTCTATAATTTGAAGCTGTGGCTTTCTGCAGAGAGAGAGAGAGGAAAAAGACAGATCCACAAAAGAGAGTGTCTTTCCTCTGCCTATTGCTCTCCACCTGGTTGAAAATAGGTCACCAAATCCTTGGCACCCGTCCAAGTCTTTGGAGATTTATTCACCGCTGCCGCCGCACTCCCTGGTAATGTGTGGGTTGGGGGTGGGGTGGCAGGGGAGACGTCAGCAGGATACATGTTTTGTCTGGCTGGCGTGCCGTCCTGTGCCCTGGAACACATTTACTGTTATTAAGCGGCATCTATCTGAAGGGCTGTTGCAGTTACCCACGGAAATGTCTGGCCCACTATGTCTGACCACTATGTCTGACCACTCCAACCTGTCCGTCTGTGTGTGCGCTGTCTGTCTTTCTGTCTCTCTCTTTGTGTGTGAGCTGTCTGTCCATCTTTCTGTTTGTGTGTTGTGTGAGGGTTTCCATGAGAAAAATGTGGGGGAAGATTTTAATTTACTGGCCGTTTGAGAAATTTACCGGTGCGTAACCCATTAGCATTCATCTTAACATACCATGCAACTCCTGTAATGAAACATCAAATAAAACGTCATTTTCAAACGTTTGCCAAAATGCAGTTTTGCGAGAAAACAACATTCTAAACACTGCACCTGATGTGAACGGTGTGTAACAGAGATGAACGTCTCCCTCACAAACGTAGGAAGAGGGTGAATCTAAAGATGTAACAACTAGGACGGGTTGCTAATATGACTAGGATTGTACATTTGGCTTCTGGACAGTGAAAACCAGTAGAAAAGGAGAGAAATGGCATATGAGGAAGTCTTTCATACGCCGCTTGCCTGGCAAAAGGCCTAGCTAATTATTGAGTTGCAGCTGTCAGTGAAAAGCATGTTGTTTTATTGTGTGAATTCTTTGCCCTTTGATAGTTTAAATCAATTCCCCATTACATATGTTAGCAATAAGAGCACTGTATTTGGTACAAATCATTCCCGAAGTTCCAGACCTCAGCTGAATCTGGTAATGAATGGTGTGGCTCATCACACTCTAGCGACTCGTTGTGGCGGGCCGGGCGCCTGCAGGCTGACTTGGGTCTTCAGTTGAACCGTGTTTCCTCCGACACATTGGTGCAGCTGGCTTCCGGGTTAAGCGGGCAGGTGGTAAGTAGGTGGTAAGGTGGTTTGGCGGGTCATGTTTCGGATGACGCATGACTCGACCTTCGCCTGTCCCAAGCCCGTTGGGGAGTTGCTGCGATGAGACAAGATTGTTATTGGATTGCAATTGTATATCACGAAATTGGGGAGAAAAAGGAGGTAAAATTAAAAATAAACTATTAAATCTTTAAAAAATATAGATTCAAGATGTGGAGAGGTATGTCCAGGTTTGTCCACCCAGAGGCATCGCTCCTAGTAGCCGGGGACTTTAATGCAGGGAAACTTAAATCTGTTTCACCAAATTTCTATCTGCATGTTAAATGTGTATCTAGAGGGGAAAAAAACTCTGGGCCACCTCTACTCCACACACAGAGTCGCGTACAAAGCTCTCCCTCGGCCTCCATTTGGCAAATCTTGCCATAATTCTATCCTCCTGATTCCTGCTTACAAGCAAAAATGAAAGCAGGAAGCACCAATGACTAGATCAATAAAAAGTGGTCAGATGAAGCAGATGCTAAGCTACAGGACTGTTTTGCTAGCACAGACTGGAATATGTTCCGGGATTCCTCCGATGGCATTGAGGAGTACACCACATCAGTCATTGGCTTCATCAATAAGTTTACATACACCTTAGCCAAATACATTTAAACTCAGTTTTTCACAATTCCTGACATTTAATCCTAGTAAAAATTCCCTGTCTTTGGTCAGTTAGGATCACCACTTTTATTCTAAGAATGTGAAATGTCAGAATAAAAGTAGAGAGAATGATTTATTTCAGCTTTTATTTCTTTCATAATTTTCCCAATGTGTCAGAAGTTGACATACTAATTGAGTGTATTTGGTAGCATTGCCTATAAATTGTTTAACATGGGTCAAACGTTTTGGGTAGCCTTCCACAAGCTTCCCACAATAAGTTGGGTGAATTTTGGCCCATTCCTCCTGACAGAACTGGTGTAACTGAGTCAGGTTTGTAGACCTCCTTGCTCGCACACGCTTTTTCAGTTCTGCCCAACAATTTTCTATATGATTGAGGTCAGGGCTTTGTGATGGCCACTCCAATACCTTGACTTTGTTGTCCTTAAGCCATTTTGCCACAACTTTGGAAGTATGTTTGGGGTCATTGTCCATTTGGAGACCCATTTGCGACCAAGCTTAAACATCCTGACTGATGTCTTGAGATGTTGCTTCAATATATCCACATCATTTTCCATCCTCATGATGCCATCTATTTTGTGAAGTGCACCAGTCCCTCCTGCAGCAAAGCACCCCCACAACATGATGCCGCCACCCCGTGCTTCATGGTTGGGATAGTGTTCTCTGGCTTGCAAGTCTCCCACTTTTTCCTCCAAACATAATGATGATCTTTATGGCCAAACAGTTCTATTTTTGTTTCGTCAGACCAGAGGGCATTTCTCCAAAAAGTACATTCTTTGTCCCCATGCAGTTAGAAAACCGTAGTCTGGCTTTTTTATGGCGGTTTTGGAGCAGTGGCTTCTTCCTTGCTGAGCGGCCTTTCAGGTTATGTCGATATAGGACTCATTTTACTGTGGATATAGATACTTTTGTATCTGTTTCCTCCAGCATCTTCACAAGGTCCTTTGCTGTTGTTCTGGGATTGATTTGCACTTTTCGCACCAACGTACGTTCATCTCTAGGAGACAGAACGCGTCTCCTTCCTGAGCGGTATGACGGATGCGTGGTCCCACGGTGTTTATACTTGCGTACTATTGTTTGTACAGATGAACGTGATACCTTCAGGCGTTTGGAAATTGCTCCGAAGGATGAATTAGAAATGTGGAGGTCTACAATTTGGCTGATTTCTTTTGATTTTCCCAAGATGTCAAGCAAAGAGGCACTGAGTTTGAAGGTAGGCCTTTAAATTCATCCACAGGTACACCTCCAATTGACTCTAATGATGTCAATCAGAAGCTTCTAAAGCCATGACATCTTTTTCTGGATTTTCCAAGCTGTTTAAAGGCATTAGTGTATGTAAACTTCTGACCCACTGGAATTGTGATACAGTGAATAATAAGTGAAATAATCTGTCTGTAAACAATTGTTGGAAAAATGACTTGTGTCGTGCACAAAGTAGATGTCCTAAACGACTTGTCAAAACTATAGTTTGTTAACAAGAAATTTGTGGTGTGGTTGAAAAATGAGTTTTAATGACTCCAACATAACCAACTGGCAAGTGTCTTCACTGACATTTTCAACCTCTCCCTGTCCGAGTCTGTAATAACAACATGTTTTAAGCAGACCACCATAGTGCCTGTGCCCAAGAACACTAAGGTAACCTGCCTAAATGACTACCGACCCGTAGCACTCACGTCTGTAGCCATGCATTGCTTTGAAAGGCTGGTCATGGCTCACATCAACACCATTATCCCAGAAACCCTAGACCCACTCCAATTTGCTTACCGCCCCAACAGATCCACAGATGATGCAATCTCTGTTGCACTCCACACTGCCCTTTCCCACCTGTACAAAAGGAACACCTATGTGAAAATGCTATTCATTAACTACAGCTCAGCGTTCAACACCATAGTGCCCTCAAAGCTCATCAATAAGCTAAGGACCCTGGGACTAAACACCTCCCTCTGCAACTGGATCCTGGACTTCCTGACGGGCCGCCCCCAGGTGGTAAGGGTAGGTAACAACACATCCGCCACACTGATCCTCAACACGGGGGCCCCTCGGGGGTGCGTGCTCAGTCCCCTCGTGTACTCCCTGTTCCCTCACGACTACACGGCCGGGCACGACTCCAACACCATCATTAAATTTGCCGATGACACGATAGTGGTAGGCCTAACCACCGACAACGATGAGACAGCCTATAGGGAGGAGGTCAGAGACCTGGCCATGTGGTGCCAGGACAACAACCTCTCCCTCAACGTGATCAAGACAAAGGAGATGATTGTGGACTACAGGAAAAAGAGGACCAAGCACACCCCCATTCTCATCGACGAGGCTGCAGTGGAGCAGGTTGAGAGCTTCAAGTTCCTTGGTGTCCACATTACCAACAAACTAACATGGTCCAAGCACACCAAGGCAGTCGTGAAGAGGGCACGGCAAAACCTATTCCCCTTCAGGAGACTGAAAAGATTTGGCATGGGTCCTCAGATCTTCAAAAGGTTCTACAGCTGCACCATCGAGAGCACCCTGAGTGGTTGCATCACTGCCTGGTATGGCAACTGCTCGGCCTCCGAACGCAAGGCACTACAGAGGGTAGTGCGAATGGCCCAGTACACCACTTGGGCCAAGCTTCCTGCCATCTAGGAACTCTATACCAGGCGGTATCAGAGGAAGGCCCAAAAAATTGTAAAAGACTCCAGCCACTCTAGTCATAGACTGTTCTCTCTGCTACCGCACGGCAAGTGGTACCGGACTGCCAAGTCTAGGTCCAAGAGGCTTCTAAACAGCTTCTATCCCCAAGCCATAAGACTCCTAAACATTTAATGGCAACCCAGACTATTTGCATGCCCCCCCCCACCCCTTTTCACTGCTGCTACTCTCTGTTGTTATCATCTATGCATAGTCACTTTAATAACTCTACCTACATGTACATATTATCTCAACTAACCGGTGCCCCCGCACATTGACTCTGTACTGGTACTCCCCTGTATATAGTCTTGCTATTGTTATTTTACTGCTGCTCTTAATTGCATGTTACTTTTATTTCATATTCTTATCCATATTTTTTAAACTGCATTGTTGGTTAGGGGCTCGTAAGTAAGCATTTCACTGTAAGGTCTATACCTGTTGTATTCGGCGCATATGTCCGTTTTTCAGATTTTTTGTTGTTGATAAAAGCCGGCGATTACTGGCTAACGGAAACCCTGGTGTGGGTGGGTGTGGGTGTGCGCTGTCTGTAAATAGTCATTAAGGATGTAACCATATTTTGTGTCTTCCTTTTTAGCCCAGTCAGAGTGTAGCCCCATTCAGAGTGTAGCCCCAGTCAGATTGTAGCCCAGTAACTTCCTCACTAAGGAAATGGAGCACACTTGAATGGGAGATGAGTTAGAGCTATTTTCATTGCTCTGTCAGTTTTGTGTGTTTTATTATAAAAAATAATGAGTTGTAGTCTCTATTTATAATCAGCTGACGGATCTCAAGTCAAGCGGACTGTAAAGCTTAATTCCGGAAGAAGATATACACTGACACACAGATCTAGATTTAGGACATGAGAAAACACCGGCCCAGAGGCCACCACCAGTTAGAACCACCGGTTAGAATCACCGGTTAGAATCACCGGTTAGAACCACCGGTTAGAACCACTGGTTAGATACCTAACTTTTGAATCCATTAGACTTTTGACTCCGTTGGCACCCAGCAAGCACATTCACTGCCGTCTTCTGAGGGCTTTGTATGTCTTAAAAACAAAGGGACCTTTGACTGATGCAGCTCTCTCTCCTCAGCGAATGACAGAAGCCAAACATCAACAGGCTAGGCCAGTGGTCACTAACCTTTTCTGAGTCAAGATCACTTTCTCAGTCAAAAAGCAAGCTGAGATCTACAGCTCAGATTTTTTTTTAAACATGTAACATTAACCTAATAAAAATGAGGTTTATGCAGTGGGCCTAGTACATTATCACAGCAGATTGGCTACATGCCTGGCCTGTCATTCTTTTTCTTCTCAGGCGATATTATATTTTAAAACGCTAGCTTTGATAACAAAATACATCAGTTGGTGTAGTGCTTGTGAGGTACAGCTGAGCATAAGTTCAAATTATTTGCAAATAATTAGCTTTTCTATTTTACTGGACTGATGGTACCTGCATCTGATATTTATGGTGCTTTCAAGACAACTAGGAATTCGGACAAAACAAGATCAAATCATGACGTCAGTGATCTTCTGGTCAGAAAGTCAGAGCTCTAGAAAAATCGAAAAAAAGTTTCAGAGTTTGGATGACCATTCAAAACTATTTTTCCCAGTCAGATCTCTATTTTTCTTTTCTTCCAGAGTTCCCAGTTGTCTCGAACGCACTGAAGTTCGGAAGTCTTCCCAGTCTTCCCAGGAAGTCTTCCCAGACTTCCCAGTTGTTTTTAACACGGCATTCGTCTCAGCGGAGGGAGGAAGCGAAGCAGCAGAGGGTCTGCATCGCACGGTCCCTGTTTTCTCCTTCCTCTCCTCCGGTGAGACTGACCAGAGAGAGGGGACACCGTCTTCCACGTGATGGCGAAACTTGAATCGTACCGCATCTGCCTCATCCACAAATTCATGTTTTTCCTATGATCAGAGAAAGTGAATTATTCCTCGATATTAAAATAGACACGATGAGCTGCTAATAACAATAAAAAGCAGGGCTATCAATACACTTGGCTACTCATTTGTTGCAGCGCCAGTGGAAGTACGGAGAAGTTTTGTAATAGTGTTAAATAAAAACAGTCTTGACAGTGCTGAATACAAAACTTAGACATGAATTCACTTGTAAAAACAGCAGCTCTTTGCTGTATTCTTTGACAGTCTCTCTCTCTGGTCAAGGTTTTAAGTTATGAATCTCACGTTTAAAAAAAAAAAGTATTTTACCTTTTTTTAACTAGGCAAGTCAGTTAAGAACAAATTCTTATTTTCAATGATAGCCTAGGAACAGTGGGTTAACTGCTTTGTTCAGGGGCAGTACGACAGATTTTTACCTTGTTAGCTCGGGGATTTGATCTTGCAACCTTTCGGTTACTAATCCAACGCTCTAACCACTAGGCTACCTGCCGCCCACGTAGCCTAGTATCAAACTTTGCTGTGACTGTGGTTGTGGAAACTGTATACACAGTGAGTTGAGCTATCTGATTGGCCAGAGCAGTAGGCGCACCACAGATCTCCCGGTCCACCGGGTAGGAGGAGTACGTCTGAATCAAGTGCACCTACCGCCAACATGAACACAAAAAAGTCAGTGCAAACCTTTGGCTTTTCTACTGAAATGTTTGATCACGATTGATTGGTTGGTGACCACTGGGCTATGTGCTTCTATTGAAAGAAAATACAGGTAGGCTATAACCCCATCTTCTCAAAAAATGTTTCACATCAGTAGATCTGCGTATTCCCACAAAACTGATTGTGATCAGATGTTTGGTATACGCAGATGCAGCTCACGTAAAACGTGAAGAAATATAATTCACGATTGACAGTGATGGTGGACTATTTTGAAATTAGATCTAATTTAAAGGGTATTAAAAATATAAACATTTCTGTGAGCCAATATGTGTATGTATAGGCAGACATTGCATTGCAACTTTGATTGAGAATGATGATGTATTTTTTTTTAAATCGCTTGGCACCTGAAGAAATGGCACTACACCACTGGTCCCTCCACGTTTTGGCCTGTTGCTTTCCATTTAGTTCCTACTGAACACAACCCCAGTCCTCTGAACTGTTGTTGTTTACAGTAACCAAGGCTTGTCATTATCTCTCGATGTGTTCCTAATGGGAATAGTGTTTCACTTAGTGCCTGACTGTGGTTCGCTATGTGAGGAGACACCCATTGTAGTATAACAAATGTGATATTTTACTACTAACAGCTACCGGTAACTACCAACATAAAGTGTCTTATTAGGGTGTTAGGCCACCACGAGCCAGAACTGCTTCTATGTGTCTTTACATAGATTCTACAAGTGTCTGGAACTCTATCGGAGGGATGTGACATCATTCTTCCACGAGAAATTCCATCATTTGGTGTTTTGGTGATGTTGGTGGACAACTGTCTCAGGTGCTCCAGAATCTGACATAAGTGTTCAATTGGATTGAGAGCTGGTGTCTGAGACGTACGTGCACACACACATACATACACACCCTTTAAACCCCCCTATGGTCCTTTGAGACCCCTTCTTTCAAAGTCTCAGATCTCTTCTAGCCATGGTAGCCAAAATAATGGGCAAGTGAGCGTTTTTTATACATGACCCTAAGCATGATGGGATGTTAATTTCTTAATTAAATCAGGAACAACACCTGTGTAGAAGCACCTGCTTTCAATATACTTTATATCCTGCATTTACTCAAGTGTTTCCTTTATCTTGGCAGTACCTGTATATAAGCGTTCTAATGCCTGTATTGCCAGAACATATAACAAAGAGTGGTTGTTTCACCCGCTAACCTGTGATGTTTGGTATTTGGAAAGTGAGTGGTTAACCCGTGAACTGAATTACTGTTGTATACAATGAAATAACAGCTAGAATGTCAAACCTCGCTATGTAGGCCATTGCTATTGTAGAGAGTATTCCAAGCCTTAAATGCACGTCACTTTCAGTCATTTGGTAATCCGCTCACTCAGTTGTTATGAATGGGATATAATCAAAATAATGTTTCTCTCCAACTATAAACACGAAACAAAACCTTAAAAGGTCATGTGCATGCCATTCTCCCTTTGCACTTCCAAAGTTCCCTACGTTGAAACTCTTAGCTCCCTGGCAAACCCTTTGGCAGCCGACTGAGCCGTTTTCAGTGATTCAGCATTCAACGCCAAGGCCAGAGAGCGGTCTGTACAGAGACTGTGTTTTCACACCCAGACCTGACCTATCAGGTGACAGCGTGTCTTAGAGGTTGATGGTTGACGGATGCCTTGACATGTGAGATGCAGGCAGGAAGGGGTCAGGGAGCTCCAGACATCCCAGGGGGATGTTAAAGGGGATGTGTTATCCGAGCTCAGGTGGATTACGCTGGGGTTAAAAGGTCGAGGGCTGTCCAAGCTGTTTGGATTGAATAACGCTCCGGGAACAATATAGAAGTTGTATTCTTTCATTTGTATTGTTGTAGGTTATAATGCCCCTATCTAAAGTATATTCCCCATTTATTTATTTTGTATTTGAGGGAATTTATAAGGAAGGAAGGAGAATTAACACATAAAGCGCAACTGAGCACTCTGTGGGTCTGTCTGTATAATGAAAGAATTTCAGATATTGTTTGTTTTCTTTGTTGGAAATGGTTTGTACTTTATTTTTAACGATGTCGATAAGCCTGGGAGCTGTTGTTGTGGGGGGTTAACTGCCTTGCTACCACACTGGGAGCTGTTGTTGTGGGGGGTTAACTGCCTTGCTACCACACTGGGAGCTGTTGTTGTGGGGGGTTAACTGCCTTGTTACCACACTGGGAGCTGTTGTTGTGGGGGGTTAACTGCCTTGCTACCACACTGGGAGCTGTTGTTGTGGGGGGTTAACTGCCTTGCTACCACACTGGGAGCTGTTGTTGTGGGGGGTTAACTGCCTTGCTACCACACTGGGAGCTGTTGTTGTGGGGGGTTAACTGCCTTGCTACTACACTGGGAGCTGTTGTTGTGGGGGGTTAACTGCCTTGCTACCACACTGGGAGCTGTTGTTGTGGGGGGTTAACTGCCTTGCTACCACACTGGGAGCTGTTGTTGTGGGGGGTTAACTGCCTTGCTACCACACTGGGAGCTGTTGTTGTGGGGGGTTAACTGCCTTGCTACCACACTGGGAGCTGTTGTTGTGGGGGGTTAACTGCCTTGCTACCACACTGGGAGCTGTTGTTGTGGGGGGTTAACTGCCTTGCTACCACACTGGGAGCTGTTGTTGTGGGGGTTAACTGCCTTGCTACCACACTGGGAGCTGTTGTTGTGGGGGGTTAACTGCCTTGCTACCACACTGGGAGCTGTTGTTGTGGGGGGTTAACTGCCTTGCTACCACACTGGGAGCTGTTGTTGTGGGGGGTTAACTGCCTTGCTACCACACTGGGAGCTGTTGTTGTGGGGGGGGTTAACTGCCTTGCTACCACACTGGGAGCTGTTGTTGTGGGGGGTTAACTGCCTTGCTACCACACTGGGAGCTGTTGTTGTGGGGGGTTAACTGCCTTGCTACCACACTGGGAGCTGTTGTTGTGGGGGGTTAACTGCCTTGCTACCACACTGGGAGCTGTTGTTGTGGGGGGTTAACTGCCTTGCTACCACACTGGGAGCTGTTGTTGTGGGGGGTTAACTGCCTTGCTACCACACTGGGAGCTGTTGTTGTGGGAGGTTAACTGCCTTGCTACCACACTGGGAGCTGTTGTTGTGGGGGGTTAACTGCCTTGCTACCGCACTGGGAGCTGTTGTTGTGGGGGGTTAACTGCCTTGCTACCACACTGGGAGCTGTTGTTGTGGGGGGTTAACTGCCTTGCTACCACACTGGGAGCTGTTGTTGTGGGGGGTTAACTGCCTTGCTACCGCACTGGGAGCTGTTGTTGTGGGGGGTTAACTGCCTTGCTACCACACTGGGAGCTGTTGTTGTGGGGGTTAACTGCCTTGCTACCACACTGGGAGCTGTTGTTGTGGGGGGTTAACTGCCTTGCTACCACACTGGGAGCTGTTGTTGTGGGGGGTTAACTGCCTTGCTACCGCACTGGGAACTGTTGTTGTGGGGGGTTAACTGCCTTGCTACCACACTGGGAGCTGTTGTTGTGGGGGGTTAACTGCCTTGCTACCACACTGGGAGCTGTTGTTGTGGGGGTTAACTGCCTTGCTACCACACTGGGAGCTGTTGTTGTGGGGGGTTAACTGCCTTGCTACCGCACTGGGAGCTGTTGTTGTGGGGGGTTAACTGCCTTGCTACCACACTGGGAGCTGTTGTTGTGGGGGTTAACTGCCTTGCTACCACACTGGGAGCTGTTGTTGTGGGGGGTTAACTGCCTTGCTACCACACTGGGAGCTGTTGTTGTGGGGGGTTAACTGCCTTGCTACCGCACTGGGAACTGTTGTTGTGGGGGGTTAACTGCCTTGCTACCACACTGGGAGCTGTTGTTGTGGGGGGTTAACTGCCTTGCTACCGCACTGGGAGCTGTTGTTGTGGGGGGTTAACTGCCTTGCTACCACACTGGGAGCTGTTGTTGTGGGGGGTTAACTGCCTTGCTACCACACTGGGAGCTGTTGTTGTGGGGGGTTAACTGCCTTGCTACCGCACTGGGAGCTGTTGTTGTGGGGGGTTAACTGCCTTGCTACCACACTGTTAGCTGTTGTTGTGGGGGGGTTAACTGCCTTGCTACCACACTGGGAGCTGTTGTTGTGGGGGGGTTAACTGCCTTGCTACCACACTGGGAGCTGTTGTTGTGGGGGGTTAACTGCCTTGCTACCACACTGGGAGCTGTTGTTGTGGGGGGTTAACTGCCTTGCTACCACACTGGGAGCTGTTGTTGTGGGGGGTTAACTGCCTTGCTACCACACTGGGAGCTGTTGTTGTGGGGGGGTTAACTGCCTTGCTACCACACTGGGAGCTGTTGTTGTGGGGAGGGGGTTAACTGCCTTGCTACCACACTGGGAGCTGTTGTTGTGGGGGGGTTAACTGCCTTGCTCAAGGGCAGAATGACCGATTTTTCACCTTGTTAGGTTGAGGATTCAAATGGGCAACCTTTCTGTTATTGGCCCAACGCCATAACCAGTAGGCCACCTGCCGACGTTGATAATAAAGACATTGATAATAAGACATTGATAATAAGACATTGATAATAAGACATTGATAATAAGACATTGATAATATAGACCTTGATAATATAGATGTTGTTAATAAGACGTTGATAATATAGACATTGATAATGAGATAATAAAGACTTTGATAATAAGACAATGTTAATATAGACGTTAATATAGACGTTGTTAATATTTATAATGAATTAATAAAGACATTGATATTAAGATAATAAGTGCTCTTGTCATCTGAGGGGATTTCCGAAACACTTAGGGAAGTGGTGTTCCCAGATATTGGCTGTGCCCTATTTGGCACCCTTTTCCCTATATAGTGCACTACTTTTGACCAGAGCCCTAGTAGAGTAAAAGCCCTGGTCAACAGTAGTGCATTATGTTGGAAATATGGTGCCTTTTGGGATGCAGCCGTAGTCCCAGGCAAACGTTTACCAACTATGACACACCTAAATTCAAAGAATACAGTATCCTTACACAGAATCTTGGCATGTTCTTTAATGAGAAAACCAGTTAGGTTTAACCGGAAAAGAAACGAAAGCTCATTTGTTTGGCATGGCCATGACTAGGGATTTTCCAAATTTGTTTGCCTCGTCTGCTGGTTTCCAAGTGAGCTGTTCTTGGATCAATGCATACCGTGCTTTGACTAAAGTCTGGACTGCAATGCAATCATTTTATGATTTCAATTAGTTTACTGCATAGTAAACTAATTGACATTTTCGTTATGTGTCGGACCCCTGTCGCCATTGGCGTCAGCTAATGGGGATCCTGACAAATCTAATAACAAATAATAATAGAAAGTATTAATACATTTTTATTGTTTGGTAAGTATGTTGTGTCATACAAGAATTAGGCCTAATTCTGAAAGACTTTGATGCGTTATTGTCACGTTCCTGACCGGTTTTCTGTTATTTTGTATGTGTTTTACGGTCAGGGCGTGAGTTTGGGTGGGTAGTCTATGTTATGTGTTTCTATGTTTGTTAAAGGGTGACCTGATATGGCTCTCAATTAGAGGCAGGTGGTTTTCATTTCCTCTGATTGAGAGCCATATTAAGGTAGGTGTTTTCACATTGATTGTGGTGGGTGGTTGTCTCCTGTGTCTGTGTCTGTGTTGCGCCACACGGGACTGTTTCGGTTTGTTTGTCCGTTCGTTCGTTTTGTGTAGTCATTTTCCTGTTCGTGAGTTCTTCGTTGTATGTAAGTTCGCATGTCCAGGTCTGTCTACGTCGTTTGTTATTTTGTAAATTATCAAGTGTATTTCGTGTCAGTCTTCGTCTTGCAATAAATCATTATGTCTAACTACCACGCTGCATATTGGTCATCTGATCCGTCTCGCCTCTCCTCGTCTGAGGAGGAGGAAGACGAAGTAGACAATCGTTACAGTTATGAAGGTGTAACGAATCTTACGTATTCCTTATGTTTATTTTGAAGTATTATCCAACTGTGAATGTTACAATCTTAATTTTATATCAACAGTGATTTCCTGTGATGATGGTGCTTGCATCAGCTCTGATTCTAAGAACTCAGGATGTGCTTTACTCCTCTCAGGATGTAATGGTTGCCATGATGCAAATTGGACAGAAAACATTTTACCTTGTTATTCATTTCTTGACATTGCCAAAGAAGCTTTAATTTTCTTTAAAAAAAAAGCCATTCACCATTTCTGAGAAATCTGAATTTCCTCTGATCTAATGACAACCTCATCCCCATATAGTTTATTTTAGTAACGGTGACCAAAAGGTTAGAGCGAGCAGCGAGAAATTGCTGCAGTTAAATATTTTAATACAGCTAGTTGTTCAAAGTGTTGTCTATTCAATTTGCCTTTCCCACAGTTCCAATTTCGCTTTTAGAAACATACTTAGTAACCTGGTTCAAAGTCTTCTATAGAGATTTTTAAAAAGTGCACTTGGAAGTATTGTTCAAACCTGAGAATACTTTTTCCCTTTTTCATTCCTTGTCATCTGGTACCTCTATGAAGACTGTGGCTGAATCCCAAATGGGTCCCTATAAAGTGCACTGCTTTTGACACGGGAATAGAGTGCCATTTGGGACGTGTTTTAATATATAAGTACCAGACACCAATACTGAGAACATGGTGTTATGACATGTTTCGCTCCCCATCATAAAGTGTGCCAACAGGTACCACGTGCTGTGAAGTGCAACATACTGTATCTGTGAAGTGCAACATACTGTATCTGTGAAGTGCAACATACTGTATCTGTGAAGTGCAACATACTGTATCTGTGAAGTGCAACATACTGTATCTGTGAAGTGCAACATACTGTATCTGTGAAGTACAACATACTGTATCTGTGAAGAACAACATGCTGTATCTGTGAAGTACAACATACTGTATCTGTGAAGTACAACATGCTGTATCTGTGAAGTAGTACATACTGTATCTGTGAAGTAGTACATACTGTATATGTGAAGTAGTACAACATACTGTATCTGTGAAGTAGTACAACATACTGTATCTGTGAAGTAGTACAACATACTGTATCTGTGAAGTAGTACATACTGTATCTGTGAAGTAGTACATACTGTATCTGTGAAGTACAATATACTGTATCTGTGAAGTACAACATACTGTATCTGTGAAGTATTACATACTGTATCTGTGAAGTACCACATACTGTATCTGTGAAGTACCACATACTGCATCTGTTAAGTAGTACATACTCTATCTGTGAAGTAGTACAACATACTGTATCTGTGAAGTAGTACAACATACTGTATCTGTGAAGTAGTACAACATACTGTATCTGTGAAGTAGTACATACTGTATCTGTGAAGTAGTACATACTGTATCTGTGAAGTAGTACATACTGTATCTGTGAAGTAGTACATATTGTATATGTGAAGTACAACATACTGTATCTGTGAAGTAGTACATACTGTATCTGTGAAGTAGTACAACATACTGTATCTGTGAAGTAGTACAACATACTGTATCTGTGAAGTAGTACAACATACTGTATCTGTGAAGTAGTACATACTGTATCTGTGAAGTAGTACATACTGTATCTGTGAAGTAGTACATACTGTATCTGTGAAGTAGTACATATTGTATCTGTGAAGTACAACATCTGTATCTGTGAAGTAGTACATACTGTGTCTGTGAAGTAGTACATACTGTATCTGTGAAGTAGTACATACTGTATCTGTGAAGTAGTACATACTGTATCTGTGAAGTACAACATACTGTATCTGTGAAGTAGTACATACTGTATCTGTGAAGTAGTACATACTGTATCTGTGAAGTAGTACATACTGTATCTGTGAAGTACAACATACTGTATCTGTTAAGTACAACATACTGTATCTGTTAAGTAGTACATACTCTATCTGTGAAGTAGTACATACTCTATCTGTGAAGTAGTACATACTCTATCTGTGAAGTAGTACATACTCTATCTGTGAAGTAGTACATACTGTATCTGTGAAGTAGTACAACATACTGTATCTGTGAAGTACAACATACTGTATCTGTGAAGTAGTACATACTGTATCTGTGAAGTAGTACATACTGTATCTGTGAAGTAGTACATACTGTATCTGTGAAGTAGTACATACTGTATCTGTGAAGTAGTACATACTCTATCTGTGAAGTAGTACATACTCTATCTGTGAAGTAGTACATACTCTATCTGTGAAGTAGTACATACTGTATCTGTGAAGTAGTACAACATACTGTATCTGTGAAGTAGTACATACTGTATCTGTGAAGTAGTACAACATACTGTATCTGTGAAGTAGTACATATTGTATCTGTGAAGTACAACATACTGTATCTGTGAAGTAGTACATACTGTATCTGTGAAGTAGTACATACTGTATCTGTGAAGTACAATATACTGTATCTGTGAAGTATTACATACTGTATCTGTGAAGTACCACATACTATATCTGTGAAGTAGTACATACTGCATCTGTTAAGTAGTACATACTGCATCTGTGAAGTAGTACAACATACTGTATCTGTGAAGTAGTACAACATACTGTATCTGTGAAGTACAACATACTGTGTCTGTGAAGTACAACATACTGTATCTGTGAAGTACAACATACTGTATCTGTGAAGTATTACATACTGTATCTGTGAAGTACCACATACTGTATCTGTGAAGTACCACATACTGCATCTGATAAGTAGTACATACTCTATCTGTGAAGTAGTACATATTGTATCTGTGAAGTAGTACAACATACTGTATCTGTGAAGTTGTACATACTGTATCTGTGAAGTTGTACATACTGTATCTGTGAAGTAGTACAACATACTGTGTCTGTGAAGTACAACATACTGTATCTGTGAAGTAGTACATACTGTATCTGTGAAGTAGTACATGCTGTGTCTGTGAAGTAGTACATACTGTGTCTGTGAAGTACAACATACTGTGTCTGTGAAGTACAACATACTGTATCTGTGAAGTACAACATACTGTATCTGTGAAGTACTACATACTGTATCTGTGAAGTACCACATACTGTATCTGTGAAGTACCACATACTGTATCTGTGAAGTACCACATACTGCATCTGATAAGTAGTACATACTCTATCTGTGAAGTAGTACAACATACTGTATCTGTGAAGTAGTACAACATACTGTATCTGTGAAGTTGTACATACTGTATCTGTGAAGTTGTGCATACTGTATCTGTGAAGTAGTACAACATACTGTGTCTGTGAAGTAGTACAACATACTGTGTCTGTGAAGTACAACATACTGTATCTGTGAAGTAGTACATACTGTATCTGTGAAGTAGTACATACTGTATCTGCATGACTCCACTGACCCAGTTCCAGGTCTCCTCATAACAGTCAGTACTGGGCCCAGATCCTTTTAAAAGAGCCTCTTTGTCTCAGAAGTAGGCGTTTTTAATATCACAGGCCCATTATTAATGTCCAGCAACCCCATGGGGATAAGACAGGACATTATATAAGCATATCTAAAAGCACTGTATCATGTAACTCAATACCGTAGTGCCATGGGGTTTGCTTTCCCCCCGTTTTGACCTACAGTAAACAGAGAGACAGTGTAGGAATATAAGTATTTGTTTGGTGCAGATAATAAAACATGTTTTTCTTGGTTGTGAGCACTCTTCGGAACCATAGTTACGCATTTGCCACGGTCAGAGTTCAAAACTGGGCCAACTGAGATAGAACTCAATTGATAAATTGGATAATGGCAAATGTTGTCAACAGCAGTGTGAGCAGAAATGTTAACAAACCCAGGTTGAATGGAGCGTCTTGAAATAGGCTAGCACAGTTGAGCCCTGTTGCCTAGTGATGAGCAACGGTAACACAAGAAGTAGATCCCTGCCTGTAACTATATATATATATATATATATATATATATATATATATATATATATATATCCCTATTTTTCCCTGAACAAAGTTCCAAGCATGCGCCAAGGTACATGTTCGTGACATCGCTGCCAAGTCTCTCGTAAAGCATCCTGCTACAGTAAAGTTTTGTTTTAGTTCCACAGTTGCTGTCAACAAAAACATGGCCCCATGTAGGCAACACTTTATGTAGGCCACAAAGGAGGAATTCAGGGGTGAAATGTAGCCTAGATGTGTACGTTTGTATTGCTCACTATGAGTTATTATTTTTTTTTTAAATTACAGATTAAGCACATGAAAGTGATGGGTTATTGAAACAGATCAAAGCATGAATCAAAGGCGTTACCGGAAGTTGCCATGTGTTGTAACATGTTCGGTACAATTTGGAGTGTATTTTGTAATTTATTTAGAATAGTTTGCTTTCCAAAGCCATGTGGTTTTTGTTTTGTGTCTAATTAAATAGAGATTGCATTCTATTTACTTTTCAAGATTGCAATACCAGCAATGTTTCACTCAAGGGTTTTTATCTGGGTCAAAGTGGGGCTTGGGTGGTGGGCGTAGGGGGGACTTGGCTGTGGGCGTGGCCACTGGTGTGGTCACAGACCGAAACATTTTAGAGGCCCTCCTTTTGGCTGCAGTGAAAAAGTGGTGGAGAGAGCATTTAGAAGTTTTAAAGCTAAAATTTAACACATTTTGCTATTGGGCTTAGATAAAAATGTCCTTCAACTCTATATATTTTGCCATGGCTTGTGCTATCTGAGTGACTGAAACATTCTAACAAAATCACTGGGGGCCCCATGCCATGTCAGAAATACTTATTGTTAGTTTTCAAAGATCTTATTTAAAAATACACTGAGTGTATAAAACATTAGGAACACTTCCTAATATTGAGTTGCACCCACTTTTGCCCTCAGAATAACCTCAATTTGTTGTGGCATGGACTCTACAAGGTGTCAAGCTTTCCACAGGGATGCTGGCCCATGTTGACTCCAATGCTTCCCACAAGTTGGCTGGATGTCCTTTGGGTGGTGGACCATTATTGATACACACAGGAAACTGTTAAGCGTGAAAAACCCAGCAGTGTTGCAGTTCTTGACACACTCAAACTGGAGCGCCTGGCACCTACTACCATACCCCGTTCAAAGCCACTTAAATATTTAATCTTGCCCATTCACCCTCTGAATGGCACACATAGAGTGCATTCGGAAAGTATTCAGACCCCTTGACTTTTTCCACATTTTGTTACTTTAGAGCCTTATTCTAAAATGGAGTAAATTGTTTTTTCCCTCATCAATCTACACACAATACACCATAATGACAAAGTAAAAACAACAGGTTTACATTTTTTTGTTGTAAATGTATTTAAAAAAAACTGACATCACATTTACATAAGTATTCAGACCCTTTACTCGGTACTTTGTTGAAGCACCTTTGGCAGCGATTACAGCCTTGAGTCTTCTTGGGTATGACACTACAAGCTTGGCACACCTGTATTTGGGGAGTTTCTCCCATTCTTCTCTGCAGATCCTCTCAAGCTCTGTCAGGTTGGATGGGGAGCGTTGCTGCACAGCTATTTTCAGGTCTCCAGAGATGTTCGATCGGGTTGAATGGAGCAACATACAGAGATGAAAACCTGCTCCAGAGCACTGAAGACCTCAGACTGGGGCGAAGGTTCACCTTCCAACCGGACAACGACCCTCAGCACACAGCCAAGGCAGGAGTGGCTTCGGGACAAGTCTCCAAATGTCCTTGAGTGGCCCAGCCAGAGCCCGGACTTGAACCCGATCGAACATCTCTGGAGAGATCTGAAAATAGTTGTGCAGCGATGCCCCCCATCCCAAATTATTTTCAATGTTTTCTTTTTTTACCGTTTGGACATAGGCAACTGAAAAAACAAATTTTTCTATGCAGAAAACCCACTGCCCTTTGGAGTCTGTGTACAAGCGGTTGACATTTATCCATGTCATGTGAATATGGCTTTGTAATTTGGAGAGGCCCATCCTTTTATTTAACCGGATCTCAATCCCATTGAGCACGTCTGGGACCTGTTGGATCGGAGGGTGAGGGCTAGGGCCATTCCCCCCGGAAATGCAGGTGCATTGGTGGAAGAGTGGGGTAACATCTCACAGCAAGAACGGGCAAATCTGGTGCAGTCCATGAGGAGGAGATGCACTGCAGTACTTAATGCAGCTGGTGGCCACACCAGATACTGACTGTTACTTTTGATTTCGACCCCCCCCCCTTTGTTCAGGGACACATTATTCCATTTCTGTTAGTCACATGGCTGTGGAACTTGTTCAGTTTATGTCTCAGTTGTTGAATCTTGTTATGTTCATACAAATATTTACACATGATACGTTTGCTGAAAATAAACACAGTTGACAGTGAGAGGACATTTCTTTTTTTGCTGAGTTTATATATATTATGTGTTGTTCCCAGGGTGTCAGCCAGCCAACACCACTTCTGCCAGCTCCTCCAAACCGTGTCCTTAAAAGCTCTAGATTACCTAATAGCCTAGTTTATGTCTAAGGCTGGCCTTATTTGGCAGTCTGTTTGAAATAGATAGAACATTTTGATTCAGATTCATTTTTAGATAAGACTCTCGAGTGGCACAGTGGTCTAAGCCACTGCATCTCAGTGCTAGAGGTGTCAGTACAGACCCTGGTTCAAATCCAGGCTTTATCACAACCGGTCGTGATTGGGAGTCCCATAGGGCGGCGCACAATTGGTCTGGGTTTGGCCGGGGTAGGCCGTCATTGTATATAAGAATTTGTTCTTAACTGACTTTCCTAGTTAAATAAAGGTTAAATAAATAAAATAATAAATCTAAATTTAATTTTGCATTTAACAAAATCAGGTCTGTCCTATCAAGATTAAGCAGCCATATGTTGAGATTATTTTTATTTTTTAATGAAAATGATAAAAACAAAGTACTTTTGATATAGATATTGAAAAATGTCTTCTGTTAAAATAGTATGTGATAAATCAGTTCATGCCCACTGGGCACAAACTAGTTAAGTCAATGTTGCTCCAACGTAATTTGTCACGTATTGTGACGTGGAATCTATGTGGAAAATACATTGGATTTGCAAAAAGTTAACAAATTATATCTCCAACTAAACCAAAAATGAAATTTAAGGAATAGGATTAAGCCAGTAGCTCTGAGCAGTTTTTTTTTATTCAACTCCAAAATGTGTAACTCATCCATGGCCACATTTTGAGGTTACTGTAACTACAAGTGTTTTATTATGTAATCATACAAAGTCTTCACAATGTTGATAATCTATGCAGAATCTCACTTGCACAATGTACATCTAAAGTCATCTGAACTATAATCCAGGTAATCTGCTGTTAGTTGAAGCACAGTGGTAACACATTATGTTGTATTTTTAAAAACAAAATGTCAGACATTGTATTTCCCATTTTAACTTTGTTGTGCTTTTAAATGGCTGAAAGTGCAGTGATAACACATTAAGATGACAACTAAACCAAAAGTCACAAGTTGTTTTTCCCTTGGAATTTGGTTGTGCTTTTAGATGGTTGAAAGCATAGTGAAAACACGTTGGGAATTCAACAAACTTTTTGTAATGCGGTACTCAGCAGAGCTCCAGCAAGATTTCAGTTATTCAGGTATTTCACCATGTTACACTTGACGAATTGTCTGGTCATTTCAATCCTGAATTGACCCCAACCGTCTGTGGTAAACAGAAACATTGCGCTAGACATAAGTCTATAGTGCTGGCTATTGGGAAGGGTTAATGTTGCGATTCTAGGAGCCTCATTTCTGCAGAAAGTGTCTGACTCCTCACAAAGCTGCCATGTGTCACGAGTCCTCTTCAGCACCGACCTTGAACTTTTCTTTGAAGCCAAAATGCATTTTCACTTCACTTCATTTGCTGTCCGGCTCACTGATTTCAAACACACGCCTCCAAAGGCAGCTCCTTGACATGATAGCACTGTGCAACAGTATTTGCACTACATCATACTTTCTCAAGGCATGTCAAGACACTAACTGTAGCTTTTCCCCATTGTGCAATGTTTACGGTTCAGGCAATGGTTAAGCAATGAGAAAATTGACCAACCGCCATGAGGAAAATGGCATTGTGACAATGATTTCTCAGAAGTCGTTGCACCATTTTTTTCCCCCTGGTGTATTAAAACTTAGTTACACAATGTTATGCAAGACTATGAGGTCGAGCCACAGAAGTTACCAGAATTGTGTGGTTAATAATGTAAGTGACGAGTGACACAACGATTCTATGTAACATCTTATCTCTCATCTGCCTTTTTCTTCACTTATGTGTTTGTCGAGGAAGTCTTGAATATGTTGTCTGAGAATTTGCAGTGCACTATCTTGCGCTCTGTGGAATGGGTAAACAATAGCCAATTTTTTTGGGCTAATCAAAGGTTTTTAGCCTTCAGAGTTCTGTTATTATGTTATGTTGCGTTATTTTAAGCTAACTGTTATGAGTTGATGAAGCAAGTAAGAAAGGAGGCAATCCAAAGCAAAGAGATGTAGACAGAGACACAGTGAAAACAGTCCAAAGCAAAGGGAGGTAGGCAGAGACAGTGAAAACAGTCCAAAGCAAAGGGAGGTAGACAGAGAAACAGTGAAAACAGTCCAAAGCAAAGAGGGGTAGACAGAGACACAGTGAAAACAGTCCAAAGCAAAGGGAGGTAGACAGAGACAGTGAAAACAGTCCAAAGCAAAGAGGGGTAGACAGAGACACAGTGAAAACAGTCCAAAGCAAAGAGGGGTAGACAGAGACACAGTGAAAACAGTCCAAAGCAAAGGGAGGTAGACAGAGAAACAGTGAAAACAGTCCAAAGCAAAGGGAGGTAGACAGAGACACAGTGAAAACAGTCCAAAGCAAAGGGAGGTAGACAGAGAAACAGTGAAAACAGTCCAAAGCAAAGGGAGGTAGACAGAGACACAGTGAAAACAGTCCAAAGCAAAGAGAGGTAGACAGAGACACAGTGAAAACAGTCCAAAGCAAAGGGAGGTAGACAGAGACACAGTGAAAACAGTCCAAAGCAAAGGGAGGTAGACAGAGACAGTGAAAACAGTCCAAAGCAAAGGGAGGTAGACAGAGAAACAGTGAAAACAGTCCAAAGCAAAGAGGGGTAGACAGAGAAACAGTGAAAACAGTCCAAAGCAAAGGGAGGTAGACAGAGAAACAGTCCAAAGCAAAGGGAGGTAGACAGAGAAAACAGCAATTGGCAACAAATGAGTGTTTATCATTGCGCCATCAGGGTTCTGTGATAACTCATGCAGGCTCCTCCACGGGTAAACACTTTCCCATCCAAGTTCTTGTGTAAGAGTTGAGCAACAAGGACCACTTCAAACCAACTACTAACTAACACTTTCATGACAACAAAAACAGATGGCATTTATTTATATGCAAAAGTCTCGAACAGCTACATTCCACCTTGTGTATAGTTTACCTGTAATTTTATACAAATATATAATAATAATATGTAACTTTTTAGTGATGTCCCTTATTTTTCCCGTGTTATCATTTTGTCTTAGTCGACACAACATGGGCTGTAGCAGCTGTCAGAATGAAAACACAACTAACAGAGAATAATGTCGTCACCACCACTCCCCTACCTGTTCTATCTGATCAACTCAGAATGACTGAATATGTGTGAGCATCCTGTCTGGGAGGTGAGAATGTGTCTGTGATCACTGTAAACATACTGATAATACACGCTGATAATTAAGTGACTGACCCATATTCACTCTAAGCCCTATTACCAAGGAATTACACTGCCATTTGTTTAAAATGTCTTGTTTTATTTTCCTCCGGACTATGTGCATTGCATTGTTTGTATGTAAATGTTTTATTTCCTGTAGAAATGCATCCGGACTGAGGTTATTACCTTGGTGAGCAGTGCCATGAGCAATATAACCGCCATTCTAGTCTGATAAGGAAGTTAGTCATAGTATACGTGTTAACAAACCTCCAGACGAGCTTCAACGCCATACAACACTCCTTCCATCCGTGGCCTCCAACTGCTTTTAAATGCTAGTAAAACTAAATGCATGCTCTTCAACCGATCGCTCCCCGCACCCGCCCGCCCGACTAGCATCACTACTCTGGATGGTTCTGACTTAGTATATGTGGACAACTACAAATACCTAGGTGTCTGGTATGCCTGTAAACTCTCGTTCCAGACTCACATTAAGCATCTCCAATCCAAAATTAAATCTAGAATCGGCTTCCTATTTCGCAACAAAACCTCCTTCACTCATGCTGCCAAACATACCCTTGTAAAACTGACCATCCTACCGATCCTTGACTTTGGCGATGTCATTTACAAAATAGCCTCCAACACTCTACTCAGAAAACTGGATGTAGTCTATCACAGTTCCATCCGTTTTGTCACCAAAGCCCCATATACTAACCACCACTGCGACCTGTATGCTCTCGTTGGCTGGCCCTCGCTTCATATTCGTCGCCAAACCCACTGGCTCCAGGTCATCTATAAGTCTTTGCTAGGTAAAGCCCCGCCTTATCTCAGTTCACTGGTCACCATAGCAACTCCCACCCGTAGCACACGCTCCAGCAGGTATTTTTCACTGGTCACCCCAAAGCCAACACTTAATTTGGCCGCCTTTCCTTCCAGTTCTCTGCTGCCAATGACTCAAACGAATTGCAAAAATCACTGAAGTTGGAGTCTTATATCTCCCTCACTAACTTTAAGCATCAGCTGTCAGAGAAACTTACCGATCACTGTACCTGTACACAGCCGTACACAGCCAATCTCTAAATAGTACACCCAACTACCTCATCCCCATATTGTTATTTATCTTCTTGCTCTTTTGCACCCCAGTATCTCTACTTGCACATCCATCACTCCAGTGTTAATGCTAAATTGTAATTATTTAGCCTCTATGGCCTATTTATTGTCTTACCTCCCTACTCTTCTACATTTGCACACACTGTACATATATTTTTCTATTGTGTTATTGACTGTACGTTTGTTTGTGTAACTCTGCGTTGTTTTTGTTACACTGCTTTGCTTTATCTTGGCCAGGTCGCAGTTGTAAATGATAACTTGTTCTCTACTGGCCTACCTGGTTAAATAAAGGTTTAATAAAATAAATAAAAATAAAATAAATTACTTCAGCATTCTCCTCGTGGTTTCAGGAAAGCTATCTACTTTAGCATTTTTAAGAGAAGCCCAATAAAAAGCACATTGCTGTTTATCTCAAATTTCTCCCTTTTTTTTGTACCCCTCGTTTAGTTGTGTTCACCTTCTAGATATTTGATGCATCTAGATCTAGGCTTGACATAACTGCTGCCAAGTGCATCACAGCTCCTGCAAGATGAGGTTACTGTTTATTCAGGTGGTGAGAAGCCAAGGCCTTCTTTGTCTTTGTATTTCACCTCCCAGTTATGTGACTTCCACAGACAGAGGCAATTGCTTGCACTGAGTGAGAAAGGTCAGGATTTACAGTGTCCTTTCAACAAGGAAGAAATTGATTCACTACTGTACATGTTTTCCACCCCAAAAGATACAGAGAAGTGGAGTATTATAGAATGTTTAACCACGATCCACCTGCCAGTACATCACAGCCCAGGAGGTCACAGCCCAGGAAGAATGTGCCATGACCAACAGCCCAGGAGGTCACAGCCCAGGAGGAATGTGCTATGACCCACAGCCCAGGAGGTCACAGCCCAGGAGGAATGTGCTATGACCCACAGCCCAGGAGGAATGTGCTATGACCCACAGCCCAGGAGGTCACAGCCCAGGAGGAATGTGCTATGACCCACAGCCCAGGAGATCACAGCCCAGGAGGAATGTGCCATGACCCACAGCCCAGGAGGTCACAGCCCAGGAGGAATGTGCCATGACCCACAGCCCAGGAGGTCACAGCCCAGGAGGAATGTGCCATGACCCACAGCCCAGGAGGTCACAGCCCAGGAGGAATGTGCCATGACCCACAGCCCAGGAGGTCGCAGCCCAGGAGGAATGTGCTATGACCCACAGCCCAGGAGGTCACAGCCCAGGAGGAATGTGCTATGACCCACAGCCCAGGAGGTCACAGCCCAGGAGGAATGTGCTATGACCCACAGCCCAGGAGGTCACAGCCCAGGAGGAATGTGCTATGACCCACAGCCTTGTTCAAACATGGCTTTTCATCCTTATCTCATTTGTGGGGAATATTCCTTGTCAAATCATCACAATAACCTCAACTGAAAACTTCAACAAAGATGCACTGTAGACCAGGGGTCTCCTCTCCAGCTCCAAAGGTCCTGGACAGCTTCACAGAGTGTGCAGGCTTTCATTCCATGATTGGTTAATGTTTTAAATCAGGTGTGTTAGTGTTGTAGACTGTCTTTGGTTGTTATAAACCATGAATAATCCAACATGTATGAATAAAAACAGCCAGCTCTCACAAATAGAATTATAGCTCATATTTTGTTCTGTTTCAGCAGGCTAGCCATATTTATTCATTAACATAACGTTACTCACTGTAGCGCCCAATCTCTTCTCTTCTTTCACCTCCTCTTCCTCCTCCTCTTCCTTCTCCTCCTCCACCCCTCTTCCTCCTCCACTTCCTTCTCCTCCACCCCCTCTTCCTCCTCCACTTCCTTCTCCTCCACCCCCTCCTCTTCCTTCTCCTCCTCCACCCCCTCTTCCTCCTCCACTTCCTTCTCCTCCACCCCCTCTTCCTCCTCCACTTCCTTCTCCTCCACTCCCTCCTCTTCCTTCTCCTCCTCCACCCCCTCTTCCTCCTCTACTTCCTTCTCCTCCTCCTCTTCCTTCTCCTCCTCCACCCCCTCTTCCTCCTCCACTTCCTTCTCCTCCACCCCCTCTTCCTCCTCCACTTCCTTCTCCTCCACCACCTCTTCCTCCTCCACTTCCTTCTCCTCCACCACCTCTTCCTTCTCTTTCTCTTCCTCCTCCACCCCCTCTTCCTCCTCCACTTCATTCTCCTCCACCGCCTCCATCCAGGTGGTACCCAGCGACTACCCAGGGCCATCGGGGTAGCCCTGGCTAAGGAGCTGATCTTTGCAGCGAGGGCAATTGACGGAACAGAGGCGAAGAGACTGGGCCTGGTCAGCCATGCTGTGGAGCAGAACAAGAGCGGAGATGCAGCCTACCTCAGAGCACTGGACCTGGCCCGCGAGTTCAACCCAAATGTGAGTATATGATAAAGCATGTACGTACAGTGCATTCAGAAAGTTTTCAAACCCCTTGACATTTTCCACATTTTGTTAACTTACAGCCTTATTCTAAAATTGATTTAAAAAAATGTTCTTCCTCATCAATCTACACACAATACACCATAATGACAAAGCAAAAACAGGTTTTTAGAAATGTTTGCAAATGTATTAAAAATGCTACATTTAAATATCACATTTACATAAGTATTCAGACCCTTTACTCAGTTCTTTGTTGAAGCACCTTTAGCTTCTTGGGTATGACGCTAAAAGCTTGGCACACCTGTATTTGGGCAGTTTCTCCCATTTTTCTCTGCAGATCCTCTCAAGCTCTGTCAGGTTGGATGGGGAGCGTCGCTGCACAGCTATTTTCAGGTCTCTCCAGAGATGTTCGATCGGGTTCAAGTCCAGCCCCTGGCTGGGCCACTCAAGGACATTCAGAGACTTGTCCCGAAGCCACTACTGCGTTGTCTTGGCTGTGTACTTAGGGTTGTTGTCCTGTTGGAAGGTGAACCTTCGCACCAGTCTAAGGTCCTGAGTGATCCGGATTAGGTTTTCATCAAGGATCTCTCTGTACTTTGCTCCGTTCATCTTTCCCTCGATCCTGACTAGTCTCCCAGTCCCTGCCGCTGCAAACATCCCCACAGCATGATGCTGCCACCACCATGCTTCACTGTAGGGTTTCCTCCAGACGTGACGCTCTGCATTCAGGCCATAGAGTTCAATCTTGGTTTCATCAGACCAGAGAATCTTGTTTCTCATGTTCTAAGAGTCCTTTAGGTGCCTTTTGGAAAACTCGAAGTGGGCTGTCATGTGCCTTTTACTGAGGACTGGCTTCCGTCTGACCACTCTACCATAAAGGCCTGATTGGTGGAGTGCTGCAGAGATGGTTGTCCGTCTGGAAGGTTCTCCCATCTCCACAGAGGAACTCTGGAGCTCTGTCAGAGTGACCATCAGGTTTTTGGTCACCTCCCTAACCAAGGCCCTTCTCCCCCATTTGCTCAGTTTGGCTGGGTGGCCAGCTCTAGGAAGAGTCTTGGTGGTTCCAAACTTCTTCCATTTAATAAGAATGATGAAGGCAACTGTGCTCTTGGGGACCTTCAATGCTGCAGAAATGTTTGGTACCCTTCCCTAGATCTGTGGCTCGACACAATCCTGTCTCGGAGCTCTACGGACAATTCCTTAAACCTAATGGCTTGGTTTTTGCTCTGACATGCACTGTCAACTGTGGGACCTTATATAGACAGGTGTGTGGCTTTCCAAATCATGTCCAATCAATTGAATTTACACAGGTGGACTCCAATCAAGTTGTAGAAACATCTCAAGGATGATCAATGGAAATAGGATGCACCTGAGCTCAATTTTGAGTCTCATAGCAAAGGGTCTGAATACTTATGTAAATAAGGTATGAGTTTTTTTATTTTGTATAAATTTGCACAAAAAAATGTAAACCTGTTTTCACTATGTCATTATGGGGTACTGTGTGTAGATTGATGAGTTGGGATAAAGTATTTGATCCATTTTAGAATAAGGCTGTAACGTAACAAAATGGGAAAAGTCAAGGGGTCTGAATAGTTGACGAATGCACTGTACATTGTATCAAAACCGGAGTAATACCACCTTTAAGCAGGGACGAAATTACACATTCGTGTCCCCTTACTTGGTTATCAGCTGGGTCTATAGATGTCATTTTCTTCCTCAATTCGTGCAGCGAATTCATACTAGATGAAAAAACTGAAATGACATTTACATCCTGGCATATAAAATGTACTACATGTTTAGAAATTTCACATAATATAAAACGTTTTATTTTTGCATACCCAATCAGCGTACTCTTTAGATGCACGTACGGGTGTTCCGACATGGCCGTTGACTCTGCCCTGAAATCAAACCTATTCTCAGATCCTCAGAATAGCCTGCTACACTGAATGATTTGGAGTTTAGCATACAGTCGTGTTGTATCAACTTCTTAGAAATAACACCTGAGCGAATGCAGGTGTTGTACCTTTTATGTACGGATTAGATTTCTAGTGACCTTCAACATTATACCGGAGAACCATCTGTTATATTGACTCAGGGTAGACACAACAACCATTGTTATTTAAATGTACTTTTGACCCTAAACAAACTATTGTTTTGCTTTGATGTCCTCAGGGTCCCATTGCAATTAGGATGGCAAAGTTGGCCATCAACCAGGGCATAGAGGTAAGACTCATACATAACGGTACTTTTTCCATCTCTGTAATAAGTGATCAAATGTCCCCAAATTCAGTTTTCAGTCGACATACTGGCCTCAAGTACAGTATTTTATAATTTGACCAAATCTGGTCATATGTTTATGATTGAATGGTTGGGGCACCGGTTACGTCATTTTGATGTTCTAAGCAGACTTGGGTTCAAATCATATTTGAGATTGGCCCCTTAGGGATGACCTTTTAAGGATGACCTCTTGTGTCTAGCATTAGTATTTGGGAATGATCTCCTAGGTCTAGTAATAGTATTTGGGAATGACCTCAGGTCTAGTAATAGTATTTGGGAATGACCTCAGGTCTAGTAATAGTATTTGGGAATGACCTCAGGTCTAGTAATAGTATTTGGGAATGATCTCCTAGGTCTAGTAATAGTATTTGGGAATGATCTCCTAGGTCTAGTAATAGTATTTTGGAATGACCTCAGGTCTAGTAATAGTATTTGGGAATGATCTCCTAGGTCTAGTAATAGTATTTGGGTATGACCTCCGGTCTAGCAATAGTATTTGGGAATGATCTCCTAGGTCTAGTAATAGTATTTGGGAATGATCTCCTAGGTCTAGTAATAGTATTTGGGAATTATCTCTTAGGTCTAGTAATAGTATTTGGGAATGATCTCTTAGGTCTAGTAATAGTATTTGGGAATGATCTCTTAGGTCTAGTAATAGTATTTGGGAATGACCTCAGGTCTAGTAATAGTATTTGGGAATGATCTCCTAGGTCTAGTAATAGTATTTGGGAATGACCTCAGGTCTAGTAATAGTATTTGGGGATGACCTCAGGTCTAGTAATAGTATTTGGGGATGACCTCAGGTCTAGTAATAGTATTTGGGAATGACCTCAGGTCTAGTAATAGTATTTGGGAATGACCTCAGGTCTAGTAATAGTATTTGGGAATGATCTCCTAGGTCTAGTAATAGTATTTGGGAATGACCTCAGGTCTAGTAATAGTATTTGGGAATGATCTCCTAGGTCTAGTAATAGTATTTGGGAATGATCTCCTAGGTCTAGTAATAGTATTTGGGAATGATTTCCTAGGTCTAGCAATAGTATTTGGGAATGATCTCCTATGTCTAGTAATAGTATTTGGGAATGATCTCCTAGGTCTAGTAATAGTATTTGGGTATGACCTCAGGTCTAGTAATAGTAATTGGGAATGATCTCCTAGGTCTAGTAATAGTATTTGGGAATGACCTCAGGTCTAGTAATAGTATTTGGGAATGACCTCCTAGGTCTAGTAATAGTATTTGGGAATGATCTCCTAGGTCTAGTAATAGTATTTGGGAATGACCTCAGGTCTAGTATTAGTATTTGGGAATGATCTCCTAGGTCTAGTAATAGTATTTGGGTATGACCTCAGGTCTAGTAATAGTATTTGGGAATGATCTCAGGTCTAGTAATATTATTTGGGAATGATCTCAGGTCTAGTAATAGTATTTGGGTATGACCTCAGGTCTAGTAATAGTATTTGGGAATGACCTCAGGTCTAGTAATAGTATTTGGGAATGATCTCAGGTCTAGTAATAGTATTTGGGAATGTTCTCAGGTCTAGTAATAGTATTTGGGTATGACCTCAGGTCTAGTAAAAGTATTTGGGAATGATCTCCTAGGTCTAGTAATAGTATTTGGGAATGACCTCAGGTCTAGTAATATTATTTGGGAATGATCTCCTAGGTCTAGTAATAGTATTTGGGAATGATCTCCTAGGTCTAGTAATAGTATTTGGGAATGACCTCAGGTCTAGTAATAGTATTTGGGAATGACCTCCTAGGTCTAGTAATAGTATTTGGGAATGATCTCCTAGGTCTAGTAATAGTATTTGGGAATGACCTCAGGTCTAGTAATAGTATTTGGGAATGACCTCAGGTCTAGTAATAGTATTTGGGAATGATCTCAGGTCTAGTAATAGTATTTGGGAATGACCTCAGGTCTAGTAATAGTATTTGGGAATGACCTCAGGTCTAGTAATAATATTTGGGAATGACCTCAGGTCTAGTAATAGTATTTGGGAATGACCTCAGGTCTAGTAATAATATTTGGGAATGACCTCAGGTCTAGTAATAGTATTTGGGTATGGCCTCTTGGGTCTTGCTGCATTTAGGAATCGGTGCCACAAAGCATGGTGGAGGATTGAAGTAAGCATCTGATTCAGTAGTCAGTGAGTCAGCTCACTTGCCAAAGGGACCCATGTCACATCTGAAGGCCGTCAGAGAAACCTGAGAGAATCTGTTGAGTGACTTCGTTATACCAGAGGCCAACGGTCACAACTGACAAGTCAAGTGAAGATATCTCCAAACCGCACTTTCTGACAGGTGTTGTTTGTAGACAGCCTGTTCTACCAAGTTAATGTATCATAGGCTACACTAACTGCCAATATCCATATTGGGGCCAAATTTGACAAATGGTCAAATCACAAACAAGACCAGCCTGGTTTCATGTAGTTTTCTCAGGCTATATGAATACGGGTCATTAAAGCTTAACGTGTTCCTAACTACTTTGAACAGCAGGTGGCCCACTTGAAAGATGCACATTTTTAAACAGAGAGAATTTTTTCCCCACAAAGAACCTGTGCATTCCTTTATAAAATTGCTCAACAACGATCTCTTTTAAATGTAGGTTATTTTCTAAAGGAGAGTATGGCACAGGAGATATTTCTGGTTCGGTTTTAATGCCAAGGTAACCTATGAAAGTAGGTTTCTCCTCCCTCTGTGCTGTCAGGGAAAATAAATGCTGCCCCCTAATTCTGTATAATTCAACCTTTAAAGTGTGAATTTGGAATGGGTCTTGGATCTAGGTAGGTTTGTTAAAGTTGGTGAACATTTCACCAATGCACAGACATATGCTCAATACAGATATAGGATCGTAATTTGAGCCAGTTTGCTACAGCTGGAAAAGAATCCTACAGTAACAGGAAATGTTAATTATTATGTGGCTTATACACTGAACAAAAATATAAACACAACAACTTCAAAGATTTTACTGAGTTACAGTTCATAGAAGGAAATCAGTCAATTTAAATTAATTAGGCCCTAATCTATGGATTTCACATAAATGGGAATACAGATATGCATCTGTTGGTCACAGATACCTTTAAAAAAAAAGTAGGGGAGTGGATCAGAAAACCAGTCAGCATCTGGTGTGACCACCATTTGCCTCCTGCAGCGTGACACATCTCCTTCGCATACAGTTGATCAGGCTGTTGATTGTGGCCTGTGGAATGTTGTCCCACTGCTCTTCAATGGCTGTGCAAAGTTACTGGATATTGGCGGGAACTGGTACACGCTGTCGTACATGTCGATCCAGAGCATCCCAAACATGCTCAATGGGTGACATGTCTGGTGAGTATGCAGGCCATGGAAGAACTGGTACATTTTCAGCTTCCAGGAATTGTGTACAGATTATTGCGACATGGGGCCATGCATTATCATGCTGAAACATGAAGTGATGGAGGCTGATGAATGGCACAACAATAGGCCTCAGGATCTCGTCATGGTATCTCTGTGCATTCAAATTGCCAGCGATAAAATGCAATTGTGTTCGTTGTCCATAGCTTATGCTGCCCATACCATAACCCCACCGCCACCATGGGGCACTCTCTTCACAACATTGACATCAGCAAACCGCTCACCCACACGACACCATACACGCGGTCTACCATCTGTGCGGTACAATTGAAACCTCCATTCATCCGTGTAGAGAACACTTCTCCAGTGTTCCAGTGGCCATCAAAGATGAGCATTTGGTGATGACGACGTTTCCTTGACAATTTGTGCAGTAATTATTCGGTTGTGCAAACCCACAGTTTCATCAGCTGTCCGGGTGACTGGTCTGAGACGATTCCGCAGGTGAAGAAGCCAGATGTGGTCCTGGGTTGGCATGGTTACACGTGGTCTGCGTTTGCGAGGCTGGTTGGACGTACTGCCAAATGATCTAATACGACGTTGGAGGTGGCTTATGGTAGAGAAATTAACATTAAATTCTCTGGCAACAACTCTGGTGGATATTCCTGCAGTCAGCATGCCAATTGCACACTCCCTCAAAACTTCTGTGGCATTGTGTTGTTTGACAAAACCGCACATTTTAGTGGCCTTTTATTGTCCCCCAGCACAAGGTGCACCTGTGTAGTGATCATGCTTTTTAATCATCTTCTTGATATGCCACACCTCTCAGGTGGATGGAATATTTTGGCAAAGGGGAAATGCTCACTAACAGGGATGTAAAGAAATTTGAGAGAAATAAGCTTTTTATGCGTATGGACAATTTCAGGGATCTTTTATTTCAGCTCATGAAACATATGACCAAGGCTTTACCATTTGCGTTTATGTTTTTGTTCGATGTAATTAATGAAAATTTTTGTAGGTGTTGATACATTTTTCATAAGGGAAAATCAAGTCTGAAATTTCAGTGGAAATTACAAACGTGAGAAGCCTTTTTAAACCTGAAATACTACACTACAAGTTTTCCATTTCCATTGCAGGAAAGTTCTTCTGCAACAGGGTGATCAAATTAAGACACTACATCTGTAGTTTCGATCCTGTAGGAATGACAGGGAACAATGAAACCACATAGCTGGTCAAGAATAAAGATGGTAGAAAATAGCTATTTTATACGGTTTATATTGCTGCATATGTTTGTTATTTTCTCTAATATCTTGATATTTTTCAGGTGGATTTAAATACGGGATTAGCAATTGAAGAAGCATGCTATGCCCAGGTACGTCTAGTCATGAACAAGAACTTAAATTCCACAACCCTTCTGTTAAATAGCCCATTATTCTGTTAAATAGCCCATATTCTGTTAAATAGCCCATATTCTGTTAAATAGCCCATATTCTGTTAAATAGCCCATATTCTGTTAAATAGCCCATATTCTGTTAAATAGCCCATATGCTGTAGATTTCTGACGCTTATTTTTTTGCTAGAACTATTTAAAATGTACACTTCTTTTTATACGCAGTTCACATACAATAACGCCACGATTTTGTCAAGGTTAGATAGTGTCTATTGACATAGTGTACCTCTTCCACCTGCTGCATAGCTACGCTCACTTTGGACACCACTTTGAACAGTCTTCAGTTGTCCATCAAACAACTCACACAGTATGACGCATAAACAACCACCACCATCATGGCTCGCAGGATCACTAAAAATAGAACATATACGTTGTTGTCTTTCGTTGACACATCTTTTGTGGTTTCCAAGGTGATTCCGACAAAAGACAGGCTGGAGGGACTGGCTGCGTTCAAGGAGAAGAGGCCTCCTCGCTTCAAGGGAGAGTAAACGTTCACCCTGGGTCAATCAAGAGCAATCGCAAATGGCTACCTTCAGTTCTCCTCCTTTCACTGCTTCTGTCAGATTCCCATAAGACGGCAATATAGGCAGTACCCTCCGCACTATAACTGGAGTGGGGTGTCCTAACCGAGACGTGAGAGGTCACATAAAAGTACTGTATCCGGACAGAGATAGAAGTTAGGGAGAGAACAACTTTACAGCTGATTCATAACCAGAACCGCTAATCTGCATGATGACTTTATTTTTTTCAGTTTCTAATGTCATGAGTTGCCTTTCCTTGTTGTCGTGTCCAACATGTGGTCTGTCTGTTGTATGTTAACATTATCGAGTGTTTGTTTCTCAGTGATTCAGAAGATCAGAATAATGAAGAATTTGCTACTGTGATGAGATGAGATTAGATCCTTAGTATTACGCAGAAACGAATCGTCCCCGAAATTCCCTATTTATTTGATGAGCGTGTGGTCGTCAGCGCATCCAATCCATTTTCTAATTACATTTCATGATATCAGGCAGGCTAACAGCAAATCACATGATAAAAGCCTTGCACTTCCCAAGTTCGCTGTGTTTTCTAATGTTTGAATGTTAGAGAAAGGATCTGTTCCTAGATCACAGAGGAAATCTTTGTAGAGCTATCACAATAAAGTTCTGTCTCAAACTCTGTCACCTGTCTATGCTTCTCGTCTCATGTTTTGAAGCTAGTTACACATGACATACTGTAGTGTAAAAAGACCTTCTGCCAACCTTGGATCTAAGCCTAGTTTCTTGACACCAAATGAATATCAATGTATTGATGTTTTATGACCTTTCACCCTAAGAGAAACTCTCATGAAAACAAGTCAGCTGGTGTTTTTACAGTTTACAGTAGTTTATGAAATGTGCTGTTTAAATGCTTTAGGCCTTACAGCGAACATGTTTAATGTTTTCCATGAAAAATTATCGGAGAATGGCGTTTCATCCCCCTTCAAAAACCCACTGGTCATTTATTTCACCCTGAATGCATTTCAAAGGAAGTGGCTAAGTGGTAAACATTAGTAGACCTTTCCTGAGATTATTTTATTTTTCTTGTGGGAAGGTTAATCTCATACTTCTAACAGTCAGTTGCAAAAACGTTAGCATTTGGGCTGAAGGTTAGCCAATTTGTCTGCTTGAGGACATAGTTTCCTCAGGGCTGAAGGTTAGCCACATTGTCTGCCTTCAAAAAGTATTCACACCCCTTGACCTTTTCCACATTTTGTTATTACAGCCTGAATTTAAAATGGATTCAATTGAGATTTTGAGTCACTGATCTACACACAATACCCCACGTCATATTTTTACTAGTATTCAACCCCTTTATTAAGCCTAAATAACTTCAGTAGTACAAATCTGCTTAAAACGTCATATAATGAGTTGCATGGACTAGCTCTGTGTGCAATAATGGTGTTTAACATGATTTAAAAAGGTCCCTCAGTTGAGCAGTGAATTTCAAGCACAGATTCAATGACAAAGACAAGGGAGGTTTTCCAGTGCCTTGCAAAGAAGGGCACCTATTGGTAGATGGGTAAAAGAAAATACAGCAGACATTGAATATCCCTTTGAGCATGGTGAAGTTATTAATTACACTTTGGATGGTGTATCAATACACCCAGTCACTACAAAATACAGGTGTCCTTCCTAACTCAGTAGACGGAGAGGAAGGAAACCGCTAAGGGAATTTCACCATGAGGCCAATGGTGATTTTTAAACCAGTTACAGAGTTTAAATGGTTGTGATAGGAGAAAACTGAGAATGGATCAACAACATTGTAGTTACTCTTCAATACTAACCTAAATGACAGAGTGAAATGAAGGAAGCCTGTACAGAATAAAAATATTCCAAAACATGCATCCTGTTTGCAATAAGTTTGCAATACAACAAATGTTGCAAAGAAATTAACTTTTTGTCTTGAATACAAAGCATTATGTTTGGGTCAAATCCAACACAACACATCACTGAGTACCACTTCATATTTTCAAGCATGGTGTTGGCTGCATCATGTTATGGGTATGCTTGTCATCGGCAAGGGACTAGGGAGTGTTCTATTTATATTTTATTTAACCTTTATTTAACTAGGCAAGTCAGTTAAGAACATATTCTTATTTACAATGACGGCCTACCAAAAGGCAAAAGGCCAGGATTAAATAAACATATAGGACAAAACACACATCACGACAAGAGAGACAACACCACATAAAGAGAGACCTAAGACAACAACATATCATGGCAGCAACACATGACAACACAGCATGGTAGCAACACAACATGACAACAACATGGTAGCAACACAACATGGTAGTAGCACAAAACAGGGTACAAACATTATTGGGCACAGACAACAGCCCAAAGGGCAAGAAGGTAGAAACAACAATACATCACACAAAGCAGCCACAACTGTCAGTAAGAGTGTTCCTCCTGTTACATATCTTGCACTCATCTCATATGTATATACTGTATTCTATACTATTCTACTCTATCTTAGTCTGTGCCGCTCTATATTCTTAACTCCATTCCTTTACTTGATTTGTGTGTATTGGGTATATGTGAAATTGTTAGATATTACTTGTTAGATATTACTGCCCCTGAACAAGGCAGTTCATTGCCGTCATTGTAAATAAGAATTTGTTCTTGACTAGATTGCCTAGTGAAATATTTTTTTTTACAAAAGAGCAATAAAACTTCAATAGGGTAGGAACTGTGTAGGCGTTTGAACAGGTTGGAGCCTGATAACTTCTCATGAAACCATGATGCAACAATAATACTGTTGAAGTCGGAAGTTTACATACACTTAGGTTGGAGTCATTAAAACTTGTTTTTCAACCACTCCACACATTTATTGTTAACAACTATAGTTTTGGCAAGTCGGTTAGGACATCTACTTTGTGCATGACACAAGTCATTTTTCCAACAATTGTTTACAGACAGATTATTTCACTTATAATTCACTGTATCACAATTCCAGTGGGTCAGAAGTTTACATACACTAAGTTGACTGTGCCTTTTTAAACAGCTTGGAAAATTCCAGAAAATAATGTCATGGCTTGAGAAGCTTCTGATAGGCTAATTGACATAATTTGATTCAATTGGAGGTGTACCTGTGGATGTATTTCAAGGCCTACCTTCAAACTCAGCGCCTCTTTGCTTGACATCATGGGAAAATCAAAAGATATCAGCCAAGACCTCCGAAAAAAATTGTAGACCTCCACATTTCTGGTTCATCCTTGGGAGCAATTTCCAAATGCCTGAAGGTACCACGTTCATCTGTACAAACAATAGTACGCAAGTATAAACACCGTGGGACCACGCAGCCGTCATACCGCTCAGGAAGGAGACGCGTTCTGTCTCCTAGAGATGAACGTACTTTGGTGCGAAAAGTGCAAATCAATCCCAGAACAACAGCAAAGGACCTTGTGACGATGCTGGAGGAAACAGGTACAAAAGTATCTATATCCACAGTAAAACGAGTCCTTTATCGACATAACCTGAAAGGCTGCTCAGCAAGGAAGAAGCCACTGCTCCAAAACCGCCATAAAAAAGCCAGACTACGGTTTGCAACTGCACATGGGGACAAAGAATGAAGAAATGTCCTCTAGTCTGATGAAACGAAAATAGAACTGTTTGGCCATAATGACCATCGTTATGTTTGGAGGAAAAAGGGGGAAGCTTGCTAGCCGAAGAATACCATCCTAACCGTGAAGCACGGGGCTGGCAGCATCATGTTGTGGGGGTGCTTTGCTGCAGGAGGGACTGGTGCACTTCACAAAATGGATGGCCTCATGAGGATGGAAAATTATGTGGATATATTGAAGCAACATCTCAAGACATCAGTCAGGAAGTTAAAGCTTGGTCGCAAATGGGTCTTCCAAATGGACAATGACCTCAAGCATACTTCCTAAGTTGTGGCAAAATGGCTTAAGGACAACAAAGTCAAGGTATTTGAGTGGCCATCACAAAGCCCTGACCTCAATCCTATAGAACATTTGTGGGCAGAACTGAAAAAGCGTGTGGAAGGCTACCCGAAACGTTTGACTCAAGTTAAACAATTTAAAGGCAATGCTACCAAATACTAATTGAGTGTATGTGAACTTCTGACCCACTGGGAATGTGATGAAAGAAATAAAAGCTGAAATAATCATTATCTCTACTATTATTCTGACATTTCACATTCTTAAAATAAAGTGGTGATCCTAACTGAACTAAGACAGGGAATTTTTACTAGGATTAAATGTCAGGAATTGTGAAAAACTGAGTTTAAATGTATTTGGCTAAGGTGTATGTAAACTTCCGACTTCAACTGTATGTATTCAACCAGCTATTTGCAGCATGGTTTTTATCCAACCATGCATTTCTAATCGACATACCTTTTTGGATTCTCACTGATGTTAACAGTCAACACCATGTTGCTACACGTTTCATAAGTGTTTGACGTATCCTTATTTTATTAGAAGTACAGTAAGATTGTCCCTAAAGGGTACATTTATCGCTTTAAAAGAATGAGACAGAGTCTTGATTAATGTCATTCGACAGTAAAGAAAGACATTAAAGTACATTCACACAAAAACATCCCTGCCTCTAGTCAGGCTACAGAGTACATTGTAATACAGGCCCAGTTTTTTCACTCTGTATAACAGTTAGCTGAATGAACAAAGACCCTGAGAAGTGCTTACTCTGCGTCTGTTGCCATTTCCTAAATGCTGTCTAATTAGGGTCAAATATCTCTGTGCTGAATGTAGGTAAAACTATATCTCTGGGCTGAATGTAGGTAAAACTATATCTCTGGGCTGAATATAGGTAAAACTATATCTCTGGGCTGAATGTAGGTAAAACTATATCTCTTGGCTGAATGTAGGTAAAACTATATCTCTTGGCTGAATGTAGGTAAAACTATATCTCTGGGCTGAATGTAGGTGAAACTATATCTCTGGGCTGAATGTAGGTAAAACTATATCTCTGGGCTGAATGTAGGTGAAACTATATCTCTGGGCTGAATGTAGGTAAAACTATATCTCTGGGCTGAATGTAGGTGAAACTATATCTCTTGGCTGAATGTAGGTAAAACTATATCTCTGGGCTGAATGTAGGTAAAACTATATCTCTTGGCTGAATGTAGGTAAAACTATATCTCTTGGCTGAATGTAGGTGAAACTATATCTCTGGGCTGAATGTAGGTAAAACTATATCTCTTGGCTGAATGTAGGTAAAACTATATCTCTTGGCTGAATGTAGGTAAAACTATATCTCTGGGCTGAATATAGGTAAAACTATATCTCTTGGCTGAATGTAGGTAAAACTATATCTCTGGGCTGAATGTAGGTGAAACAAGTATTATATCTCAGGGCTGAATGTAGGTAAATCAAGAATTATAAGTTAAGTTAAGAGCAAATTCTTATTAACAATGATGGCCTAGGAACAGCAGGTTAACTGCCTTGTTCAGGGGCAGAATGACAGATTTTTACCTTGTCAGCTCAGAGATTCGATCTAGCAAACTTTCGGTTATTGGCCTAGTGCTCTAACCACTAGACTACCTGCCACTACCTGTCATTGTACTTGGTCTACCTTTAACTGTTTCTGGGCAAATGGCTATTTGCCGTTCTGCTAACACATGAGAATGCAGGGCATGTTTCATTTCATATCAAGTAAAGTTTCTTTGTTTGGGCCAGCCGAGTGGCTCAGCGGTCTAAGGCACAACATTGGAGTGCTAGCTGCGTTACTACAGATCCTGGTTCGATACCGGGCTGTGTCGCAGCCGGCCACGACCGGGAGACCCATGAGGCGATGTACAATTGGCCCAGCGTCCGAATTAGGGGAGCGTTTGGCCGGCAGGGATGTCCTTGTCCCATCGCGCTCTAGCGACTCCTGTGGCGAGCCAGGTGCATGCGCACTGACACGGTTGCCAGTTGTACGGTGGTTCCTCCAACACATTGGTGCAGCTGGCTTCTGGGTTAAGCGAGCATTGTGTCAAGAAGCAGTGCGGCTTGGCGGGGTTGTGTTTCGGAGGACGCACAGCTCTCGACCTTCGCCTCTCCCGAGTCCGTACAGAAGTTGCAACGATGGTACAAGACTGTAACTACCAATTGGATATCACGAAAAGGGCAAAAAAAAATCACCCAAAAATATCAGATCAACCGATTCAGAGCCGTTTCATCGCAGCACATGACGTGCTGTTTTGTCTGAAAGCTCTTAGAAACTCTTCTAAATGATAAGATCCTCTATTATGGTTAGTGAGCCTGCAGGGAAAACAGTGACTACACGAGCAAATCATGAACGTAACCCATTTCCCCCTGTCACAGTGAACAGAAACCCAGAGCATTGTTCTTATCACAAACAGAGCCTCTACTCTTATTGAACAATTCTCTCCTTACCCTTTTCCAGGCGTTGTCAAACAACCTTGAGAGACATTACACCACTGTAGACCTCGGCAAACAATGATTTGAAACTGTCCCCCTTAGTCAGTGTGACAGCACTGGCTCCCCCAACTGTCCCCCTTAGTCAGTGAGAGCACTGGCTCCCCCAACTGTCCCCCTTAGTCAGTGTGACAGCACTGGCTCCCCCAACTGTCCCCCTTAGTCAGTGTGACAGCACTGGCTCCCCCAACTGTCCCCCTTAGTCAGTGTGACAGCACTGGCTCCCCCAACTGTCCCCCTTAGTCAGTGAGAGCACTGGCTCCCCCAACTGTCCCCCTTAGTCAGTGTGACAGCACTGGCTCCCCCAACTGTCCCCCTTAGTCAGTGAGAGCACTGGCTCCCCCAACTGTCCCCCTTAGTCAGTGTGACAGCACTGGCTCCCCCAACTGTCCCCCTTAGTCAGTGAGAGCACTGGCTCCCCCAACTGTCCCCCTTAGTCAGTGAGACAGCACTGGCTCCCCCAACTGTCCCCCTTAGTCAGTGAGAGCACTGGCTCCCCCAACTATCCCCCTTAGTCAGTGTGACAGCACTGGTTCCCCCAACTGTCCCCCTTAGTCAGTGTGACAGCACTGGCTCCCCCAACTGTCCCCCTTAGTCAGTGTGACAGCACTGGCTCCCCCAACTGTCCCCCTTAGTCAGTGTAACAGCACTGGCTCCCCCAACTGTCCCCCTTAGTCAGTGTGACAGGACTGGCTCCCCCAACTGTCCCCCTTAGTCAGTGTGACAGCACTGGCTCCCCCAACTGTCCCCCTTAGTCAGTGAGACAGCACTGGCTCCCACAACTGTCCCCCTTAGTCAGTGTAACAGCACTGGCTCCCACAACTGTCCCCCTTAGTCAGTGAGAGCACTGGCTCCCCCAACTGTCCCCCTTAGTCAGTGTGACAGCACTGGCTCCCCCAACTGTCCCCCTTAGTCAGTGAGACAGCACTGGCTCCCCCAACTGTCCCCCTTAGTCAGTGTGACAGCACTGGCTCCCCCAACTGTCCCCCTTAGTCAGTGTGACAGCACTGGCTCCCACAACTGTCCCCCTTAGTCAGTGTGACAGCACTGGCTCCCCCAACTGTCCCCCTTAGTCAGTGAGACAGCACTGGCTCCCACAACTGTCCCCCTTAGTCAGTGAGACAGCACTGGTTCCCCCAACTGTCCCCCTTAGTCAGTGTGACAGCACTGGCTCCCCCAACTGTCCCCCTTAGTCAGTGAGAGCACTGGCTCCCCCAACTGTCCCCCTTAGTCAGTGTGACAGCACTGGCTCCCCCAACTGTCCCCCTTAGTCAGTGAGAGCACTGGCTCCCCCAACTGTCCCCCTTAGTCAGTGAGACAGCACTGGCTCCCCCAACTGTCCCCCTTAGTCAGTGAGAGCACTGGCTCCCCCAGCTGTCCCCCTTAGTCAGTGTGACAGCACTGGTTCCCCCAACTGTCCCCCTTAGTCAGTGTGACAGCACTGGCTCCCCCAACTGTCCCCCTTAGTCAGTGTGACAGCACTGGCTCCCCCAACTGTCCCCCTTAGTCAGTGTAACAGCACTGGCTCCCCCAACTGTCCCCCTTAGTCAGTGTGACAGCACTGGCTCCCCCAACTGTCCCCCTTAGTCAGTGTGACAGCACTGGCTCCCCCAACTGTCCCCCTTAGTCAGTGAGACAGCACTGGCTCCCACAACTGTCCCCCTTAGTCAGTGTAACAGCACTGGCTCCCCCAACTGTCCCCCTTAGTCAGTGAGAGCACTGGCTCCCCCAACTGTCCCCCTTAGTCAGTGTGACAGCACTGGCTCCCCCAACTGTCCCCCTTAGTCAGTGAGACAGCACTGGCTCCCCCAACTGTCCCCCTTAGTCAGTGTGACAGCACTGGCTCCCCCAACTGTCCCCCTTAGTCAGTGTGACAGCACTGGCTCCCACAACTGTCCCCCTTAGTCAGTGTGACAGCACTGGCTCCCCCAACTGTCCCCCTTAGTCAGTGAGACAGCACTGGCTCCCACAACTGTCCCCCTTAGTCAGTGAGACAGCACTGGTTCCCCCAACTGTCCCCCTTAGTCAGTGAGACAGCACTGGCTCCCACAACTGTCCCCCTTAGTCAGTGTGACAGCACTGGCTCCCCCAACTGTCCCCCTTAGTCAGTGAGACAGCACTGGCTCCCACAACTGTCCCCCTTAGTCAGTGAGACAGCACTGGCTCCCACAACTGCCCCCCTTAGTCAGTGAGACAGCACTGGCTCCCCCAACTGTCCCCCATAGTCAGTGAGACAGCACTGGCTCCCACAACTGTCCCCCTTAGTCAGTGTAACAGCACTGGCTCCCCCAACTGTCCCCCTTAGTCAGTGTGACAGCACTGGCTCCCCCAACTGTCCCCCTTAGTCAGTGTGACAGCACTGGCTCCCACAACTGTCCCCCTTAGTCAGTGTGACAGCACTGGCTCCCACAACTGTCCCCCTTAGTCAGTGTGACAGCACTGGCTCCCCCAACTGTCCCCCTTAGTCAGTGTGACAGCACTGGCTCCCACAACTGTCCCCCTTAGTCAGTGTGACAGCACTGGCTCCCCCAACTGTCCCCCTTAGTCAGTGTGACAGCACTGGCTCCCACAACTGTCCCCCTTAGTCAGTGAGACAGCACTGGCTCCCCCAACTGTCCCCCTTAGTCAGTGAGAGCACTGGCTCCCACAACTGTCCCCCTTAGTCAGTGAGACAGCACTGGCTCCCCCAACTGTCCCCCTTAGTCAGTGAGACAGCACTGGCTCCCACAACTGTCCCCCTTAGTCAGTGAGACAGCACTGGCTCCCACAACTGCCCCCCTTAGTCAGTGAGACAGCACTGGCTCCCCCAACTGTCCCCCTTAGTCAGTGAGACAGCACTGGCTCCCCCAACTGTCCCCCTTAGTCAGTGAGACAGCACTGGCTCCCACAACTGTCCCCCTTAGTCAGTGAGACAGCACTGGCTCCCACAACTGCCCCCCTTAGTCAGTGAGACAGCACTGGCTCCCCCAACTGTCCCCCTTAGTCAGTGTGACAGCACTGGCTCCCCCAACTGTCCCCCTTAGTCAGTGAGACAGCACTGGCTCCCACAACTGCCCCCCTTAGTCAGTGAGACAGCACTGGCTCCCCAAACTGTCCCCCTTAGTCAGTGTGACAGCACTGGCTCCCCCAACTGTCCCCCTTAGTCAGTGAGACAGCACTGGCTCCCACAACTGCCCCCCTTAGTCAGTGTGACAGCACTGGCTCCCCCAACTGTCCCCCTTAGTCAGTGAGACAGCACTGGCTCCCACAACTGCCCCCCTTAGTCAGTGAGACAGCACTGGCTCCCCCAACTGTCCCCCTTAGTCAGTGTGACAGCACTGGCTCCCCCAACTGTCCCCCTTAGTCAGTGAGAGCACTGGCTCCCCCAACTGTCCCCCTTAGTCAGTGTGACAGCACTGGCTCCCCCAACTGTCCCCCTTAGTCAGTGTGACAGCACTGGTTCCCCCAACTGTCCCCCTTAGTCAGTGAGAGCACTGGCTCCCACAACTGTCCCCCTTAGTCAGTGTGACAGCACTGGCTCCCCCAACTGTCCCCCTTAGTCAGTGAGACAGCACTGGCTCCCCCAACTGTCCCCCTTAGTCAGTGAGACAGCACTGGCTCCCCCAACTGTCCCCCTTAGTCAGTGAGACAGCACTGGCTCCCCCAACTGTCCCCCTTAGTCAGTGAGACAGCACTGGCTCCCCCAACTGTCCCCCTTAGTCAGTGGGAGCACTGGCTCCCCCAACTGTCCCCCTTAGTCAGTGTGACAGCACTGGCTCCCCCAACTGTCCCCCTTAGTCAGTGAGAGCACTGGCTCCCACAACTCTCCCATGTTCTCTAAAGTTAAACAATCGAGGGCGAGACACACACAAACACACACGCACACGCGCACACGCACACGCGCACACACACGAGGAAGCACAGTTGACCGCCACACAAAGAGACCCAGCTGCCAGCTCATAGCCTGTGTGTTTATAGGCCCCGGGGTCCAGGCCTACGTGTTCCTCCACCCCCTTCAGCTGTGCTGACGAAATACCTTGCATTCCTTCCTGGAATAGAGAGGCCACGGAAGCAGGCTGCCACAGCCCTGCAGGGCTTTGCCTGGTCGAAGGCAACGCAGTCGTAATAGTCATCAGTGGAGACAGGTTTGACAGGCATGGCTTCATTTTACAAGACTTACAATAGGTTTGTTTTAAAGCGATCTACAGGTAACTGCCAAAATAAAGGAAACACCTTATGTCACCTTGGCATAGATCTACAAGTGTCTGGAACGCTATTGCAGGGATGCGACACCATTCTTCCACCATTTGGTGTTTTGTTAATGGTAGGGCAAAACTCTGCCTCAGGAGCAGCTCCAGAATCTCCCAGAAGTTTTCAATTGGGTTGAGATCTGGTGACTGAGACGGCCATGGCATGTTTACCTAATTTTCATGCTCATCAAACCATTCAGTGCCCAGCTAGCAATGAGGAATCGGCCCAGAAGTGGCCCTCTTCCAGGGGGCCGGAACTGATTGAATCGGGCTGGAATCGGGTGTCGGACTCGCTCCGGAATCAAAATGAATGATTGCCCAGAATCGGCCTAAGTACATCGGTGTCACGCCCTGACCTTAGAGAGCCTTTTTATGTCTCTATTTGGTTTGATCAGTGTGTGATTTGTGATGGGCATTCTATGTTTTGTTTTTCTATGATTTTGTATTTCTATGTTTTGGCCTGGTATGGTTCTCAATCAGGGACAGCTGTCTATCGTTGTCTCTGATTGGGAACCATACTTAGGTAGCCCTTTTTCCCTCCTTTCGTTGTGGGAAGTTAACTTTGTTTGTGGCACTATAGCCTTAAGCTTCACGGTTGTTTTTGTATTGTTTGTTGTTTTGTTGGCGTCATTTTTCTAAATAAACAGATTATGTACGCATAAGGATTTGGTCCGCTTCTTACGGCGGCCGTGACAATCGGGCCGTTTCTATCTACTGGAATTCAGCCGACTTTGTCGGCATCTTACTAGAATCCCCCCAGAAGCGGCCCAATGCAAATTTAAATAAATGTATACAAATTACCCGATTTAGTAATTTTAAATATTACTGTTACACATTTTATGCATACAAATTATACCCATCCACTCCCAAAAAATATGTTGGAGGAATCACCGTACACCTGGTGATCGTGTCAGTGTCCATGTCAGTGGCCTGGCCTGCCACAGAAGTTGCTAAAGCGCGATGGGACAAGGATATCCCGGCCGGCGAAACCCTCCCCTAACTTGGACGACGCTGGGCCAACAGGCGCCTCATGTGTCTCCCGGTTGCGGCACAAAGTATCAAAATACTAAAATACAACTTAAACAGGACTCTTAAAGAATTTAATTTAAATGTTAATTGTGTTTTTTGATCACAGAAACAAAAATATGGAAAAATAAAATAAATAATGAAATGTTAATTATATAAAGCAGCCCGTGTAATCATCTGCCAGAGAGTAGCCCCAATCGGCCCGAGACCCAAGTAATACATTTTGGTCAGATAACTCACACCAGAATCTGCCCGAGCTCAATCCCCGCATCCTAGCCATAAGTAATACTGCCGAAGGCGGCCAAGTCTCGGGCCACATGACGTCGGCCGAGTCTGACTCTCAGCCGAGTGCACCGACTCTCAGCCGGAATCGGCCCAGATCCACTGTGCTAGCTGGGTGACTAGTCGTACCCTGTGGATTAGGGCATTATCATCCAATGGGCGCATAGCCATGGTAGCCAAAATAATGGCCTACCATAATATAATAATGGCCTACCCAGCATTCTTATACAGTGCATTCTGAAAGTATTCAGACCCCTTGACTTTTTCCATATTTTGTTTTACGTTACAGCCTTATTCTAAAATGGATTAAATAAAACGAATTGCTCATCAATCTACATACAATGTAGGTTTTGTGGTGGTGCTGCAGGTGATTCATTTGATGTTGTGGTGGTGCTGGAGATGATTCATTTGATGTTGTGTGTGGGAGAAAAGCTGTTTATGGTGATAAAGTGCTTTCTATCTGCAAAGAATGGTGAGCACTTTCTCACTTTAGATCTGACGGAAAGTGATTTGGTTTTCGCAAGGAATAGATTATAGCTCTAGTACGGAATAGATTATAGTCCTAGTAAGGAATAGAGTATAGCTCTAGTAAGGAATAGAGTATAGCTCTAGTACGGAATAGATTATAGTCCTAGTAAGGAATAGATTATAGTCCTAGTAAGGAATAGATTATAGCCCTAGTAAGGAATAGATTATAGTCCTAGTATAAACTCACCCAGCTATCCAATGATGTCGTCTTCCACAATGTAACACTCTACATTCTTCGTGTAATGTTAGCCACTTGACATGTCTTTGGTAGCTTTTATGTGTGTGAATGTGTGTGTGTTTTCATGCGTGCGTGCGTGTATATCCATGTCAGCTCTAGTTTAATAATAATCCTCGCCATTGGTGTCAGTGGTTTTGAAACCCTAGCTGCTGTTAAGACTGGGTGGTGAAAGGCCATGAAAGGCCCCCATCAAGAACAACACATCATGAAAGGCCCCCATCAAAGAACAACACATCATGGAAGGCCCCCAAGAAAGAACAACACACCATGAAAGACCCCCATCAAAGAACAACACACCATGAAAGGCCCCCATCAAAGAACAACACACCATGAAAGACCCCCATCAAAGAACAACACACCATGAAAGGCCCCCATCAAAGAACAACACACCATGAAAGGCCCCCATGAAAGAACAACACACCATGAAAGACCCCCATCAAAGAACAACACACCATGAAAGGCCCCCATCAAAGAACAACACATCATGAAAGGCCCCCATCAAAGAACAACACACCATGAAAGGCCCCCATCAAAGAACAACACACCATGAAAGGCCCCCATCAAAGAACAACACACCATGAAAGGCCCCCATCAAAGAACAACACACCATGAAAGGCCCCCATCAAAGAACAACACACCATGAAAGGCCCCCATCAAAGAACAACACACCATGAAAGGCCCCCATCAAAGAACAACACATCATGAAAGGCCCCCATCAATGAAGAACACATCATGAAAGGCCCCCATCAAAGAACAACATATCCCTTTATCAATGTCCCTCCTTCCTGCTGTCACATTACTGTCTACGTCCCAAATGGCATCTTGTTTCCTATGGGCCCTGGTCAAATGTAGTGCAATACATAGGGAATAGGGCCCTGGTCAAATGTAGTGCACTACATAGGGAATAGGGAGCCATTTGGGGGCAGCCCTGCTGGGCTCCTACAGTCCAGCTCTCCCTCCCAGGACAGCTGCTCTCTCTCTTCACATGTGTGCTATTCTGGGGGAAGACCTTTAAATAGACTCTCTGTTTCACAGTCCGTGCCCCCCCCCTTGCCAACAAGTGCAGTCAGCTCTTCACGCCAAGGGCTTGGAGTGCTTGCGAGTCAGCAACTGTCCCACTGTTTATTCCTATCGCTCTCTCTTTGTCTCTTTCTCTCCCACTCCCTATCTCCCTCTCTCTCTCTCTCTCTCCCACTCCATATCTCCCTCTCTCTCTCGCTCTCTCCCACTCCATATCTCCCTCTCTCTCTCCCACTCCATATCTCCCTCTCTCTCTCGCTCTCTCCCACTCCATATCGCTCTCTCCCACTCCATATCTCTCTCTCTCTCCCTCTCTTACTCTCTCCCACTCCATATCCCTCTCTCTGTCTCACTCTCTCTCCCACTCCATATCTCTATCTCTCCCTCTCTCTCTCTTTCTCTCGCTCTCTCCCACTCCATCTTTCTCTCTTTCTTTCTCTCCCCCTTTCTCTTGCTCTCTCTCTCCCACTCCCTATCTCTATCTCCCTCCCTCTCTCTTACTCTCTCACCCTCCGTCTTTCTCACCCCCTGTTGAGTAACTGACCTCCCATATGGTTTGCGAAGGCTCTATGATGCCCTCTTTTGAAATGAAACCATGTCTGTTCTGTGTAACCATACTCTGAACCAAAGCACATGTACTTATATTACCAGAGCTTAGCGTAGCTTCTTGTTGTTGAAACTGGAATGACATCAAATGTGTGTCAAGTGGCCTATTTAATGGTCCCCAGGTCCCCATTTCAGAGTTTGGGGTCAATTCCTTTGCCATGCCTTATAGAAAACCAAAGGGCCCGTTTCAATTACAAAATTACATTTGAAATAATTTACGCCTGCCGACTTGAACACGAAGTATTTTTATTTTATCCTCAACAGAAAGAAATGAATAAGAAAGGGATGAAACAAGCAGAGTGTCCTTGTCCTTTCATCTGTGTGTCCTTGTCAGCAGTGTCCTTGTCCTTTCATCTGTGTGTCCTTGTCAGCAGAGTGTCCTTGTCCTTTCATCCGTGTGTCTTTGTCAGCCGAGTGTCCTTGTCCTTTCATCCGTGTGTCCTTGTCAGCAGAGTGTCCTTGTCCTTTCATCCGTGTGTCCTTGTCAGCAGAGTGTCCTTGTCCTTTCATCTGTGTGTCCTTGTTTGTGTTCCACCCTCTATTCAGGGTCAGTCTCACCCTTGTCTCCCCATGTTCTCAACCCTCTTTCAATTGAAGGCATTCAGTTGTACAGCTGACTAGATATCCCCATTTACCCTTTCCCTTCTACCGCAGACCCCTCTATGTTCAGTGTGTTACCTTACGTTCATGTGTTTCGAACATCGGAGATGAACTCCAGTTGCTCGGCAACCCAGCAAAGAGAAAAAGATTAGGGCAGGCCTAATAACTACGGTGAATGACGCAAACGGCACTTATCATCATCTTTTAAGGGCTCTGTTCAGTCTGTATCGCTGAAGTGTTACAGGTTTGCGTGACAGAAATGTAAAAGTCATTTTAGATTGAGCTGACATATGCACCGTTTATCGTGAATGCGGTCTCCACCAACGCGGGAACGTTGTCTTTAAATTTCAATGGGGCTTCAGCTCTGAACTTCTGCGTTACAGATTGAATAGAGCCCTAAGTCTTCCTTTAGGGGTGTAGCTTGATCTTCTGAACATTTAGCCCTGAAAATGCTTGTCGGTGCATCAGATCCAATGAATAACAGCCATACCGCCATATGAATAACAGCCATACCTCCAAATTAATAACAGCCATACCTCCATATGAATAACAGCCATACCTCCAAATGAATAACAGCCATACCGCCATATGAATAACAGCCATACCTCCATATGAATAACAGCCATACCTCCAAATGAATAACAGCCATACCTCCATGTGAATAACAGCCATACCTCCATATGAATAACAGCCATACCTCCATATGAATAACAGCCATACCTCCTAATGAATAACAGCCATACCTCCAAATGAATAACAGCCATACCTCCATATGAATAACAGCCATACCTCCATATGAATAACAGCCATACCTCCAAATGAATAACAGCCATACCTCCATGTGAATAACAGCCATACCTCCATATGAATAACAGCCATACCTCCATATGAATAACAGCCATACCTCCAAATGAATAACAGCCATACCTCCTCCGCCGCCCTGAAAGAACTGCCTTGGACTCTATGTAAACTGGAAACCACATATCCCGAGGCTGCATTTATTGTAGCTGGGGATTTTAACAAGGCTAATCTGAAAACAAGGCTCCCTAAATGTTATCAGCATATCGAATGCGCGACCTGGGCTGGCAAAACCCTGGATCATTGTTATTCTAACTTCCGCGACGCATGCAAAGCCCTCCCCCGCCCTCCTTTCGAAATATCTGACCACGACTCCATTTTGTTGCTCCCAGCCTATAGACAGAAACTTTAACAGGAAACGCCCGTGTTCAGGTCTGTTCAACGCTGGTCTGACTAATCGGATTCCACGTGATCACATGGACTGGGATATGTTCTGCATAGCGTCGGACAATAACATTGTTGAATACGCTGATTCGGTGAGTGAGTTTATTAGCAAGTGCATCGGTGATGTTGTACCACAGCGTCTATTAAAACCTTCCCCAACCAGAAACCGTGGATTGATGGCAGCATTCGGGCAAAACTGAAAGCACGAACCACTGCTTTTAATCAGGGCAAGGCGACCGGAACATGACCGAATACAAACAGTGTAGTTATTCCCTCCGCAAGGCAATCAAACAAGCTAAGCGTCAGTATAGAGACAAAGTAGAGTCGCAATTCAGCGGCTCAGACACGAGAGGAATGTGGCAGGGTCTACAGTCAATCACGGACTACAAAAGGAAAACCAGCCCCATCGCAGACCACAATGTCTTGCTCCCAGACAAACTAAACAACTTCTTTGCTCGCTTTGAGGACAATACAGTGCCACCGACACAGCCCGCTACCAAAACCTGCGGCCTCATGCCGGCCCAGACGGCATCCCTAGCCGCATCCTCAGAGCATGTGCAGACCAGCTGGCTGGTGTGTTTACGGACATATTCAATCAATCCTTATCCCAGTCTGCTGTTCCCACATGCTTCAAGAGGGCCACTATTGTTCCTGTTCCCAAGAAAGCTAAGGTAACTGAGCTAAATGACTATCGCCCCGTAGCACTCACTTCCGTCATCATGAAGTGCTTTGAGAGACTAGTCAAGGACCATATCACCTCCACCCTACCTGAAACCCTAGACCCACTCCAATTTGCTTACCGCCCCAATAGGTCCACAGACGACGCAATCGCAATCACACTGCACACTGCCCTAACCCATCTGGACAAGAGGAATACCTATGTAAGAATGCTGTTCATTGGCCACAGCTCAGCATTTAACACCATAGTACCCTCCAAACTCGTCATTAAGCTCGAGACCCTGGGTCTCAACCCCGCCCTGTGCAACTGGGTCCTGGACTTCCTGACGGGCCGCCCCCAGGTGGTGAGGGTAGGAAACAACATCTCCACCCCGCTGATCCTCAACACTGGGGCCCCACAAGGGTGCATTCTCAGCTCTCTCCTGTACTCCCTGTTCACCCATGACTGCGTGGCCATGCACGCCTCCAACTCAATCATCAAGTTTGCAGATGACACTACAGTGGTAGGCTTGATTACCAACAACGATGAGACGGCCTACAGAGAGGAGGTGAGGGCCCTCGGAATGTGGTGTCAGGAAAATAACCTCACACTCAATGTCAATTAAACAAAGAGGATGATCGTGGACTTCAGGAAACAGCAGAGGGAGCAGCCCTCTATCCACATCGACGGGACAGTAGTGGAGAAGGTGTAAAGTTTTAAGTTCCTCGGCGTACACTTCACGGACAAACTGAAATGGTCCACCCACTCAGACAGCGTGGTGAAGAAGGCGCAGCAGCGCCTCTTCAACCTCAGGAGGCTGAAGAAATTCGGCTTGTCACCAAAAACACTCACAAACTTTTACAGATGCCCAATCGAGAGCATCCTGTCGGGCTGTATCACCGCCTGGTAAGGCAACTGCTCCGTCCACAACCGTAAGGCTCTCCAGAGGGTAGTGAGGTCTGCACAACGCATCACCGGGGGCAAACTACCTGCCCTCCAGGACACCTACACCACCCAATGTCACAGGAAGGCCATAAAGATCATCAGGGACAACAAGCACCCGAGCCACTTCCTGTTCACCCCGCTATCATCCAGAAGGCGAGGTCAGTACAGGTGCATCAAAGCGGGGACCGAGAGACTGAAAAACAGCTGCTATCTCAAGGCCATCAGACTGCTAAACAGCCACCACTAACATTAAGTGGCTGCTACCAACATACTGACTCATCTCTAGCCACTTTAATAATTAAAAATTGCATGTAATAAATGTATCACTAGCCACTTTAAACAATGCCACTTTATATAATGTTTACATACCCTACATTACTCATCTCATATGTACATACTGTACTCTACACCATCTACTGCATCTTGCCTATGCCGTTTGGCCATCGCTCATCCATATATTTTTATGTACATATTCTTATTCATTCCTTTACACTTGTGTGTATAAGGTAGTTGTTGTGAAATTGTTAGATATTACTGCATGGTTGGAACTAGAAGCACAAGCATTTCGCTACACTCGCATTAACATCTGCTAACCATGTGTGTGACCAATACAATTTGATTTGATTTGATATGAATAACAGCCATACCTCCATGTGAATAACAGCCATACCTCCATATGAATAACAGCCATACCTCCATGTGAATAACAGCCATACCTCCAAATGAATAACAGCCATACCTCCATATGAATAACAGCCATACCTCCATGTGAATAACAGCCATACCTCCATATGAATAACAGCCATACCTCCATATGAATAACAGCCATACCTCCATGTGAATAACAGCCATACCTCCATGTGAATAACAGCCATACCTCCATATGAATAACAGCCATACCTCCATATGAATAACAGCCATACCTCCATATGAATAACAGCCATACCTCCATATGAATAACAGCCATACCTCCATATGAATAACAGCCATACCTCCATATGAATAACAGCCATACCTCCATATGAATAACAGCCATACCTCCATATGAATAACAGCCATACCTCCATATGAATAACAGCCATACCTCCATATGAATAACAGCCATACCTCCAAATGAATAACAGCCATACCTCCATATGAATAACAGCCATACCTCCATATGAATAACAGCCATACCTCCATATGAATAACAGCCATACCTCCGGTGAACGTATGATTCTGATTGGGTCTAGTGGGTCTTTATGTCGCCATGGAAACTACCACCTTGCTGAAAACCATTAATTAATTACAGTGATCTGTGTGCAGAGACTAGGCCTTGTCTGATTCATTCAGCCTGACATTTCCCTGTTGCCACGGTGAAAAGTTGTTGCTGTGGCGTAGCTCGTGCCGTTTTTAGAAAAACCGTTGATTGCACTACGCTAATTTAAGTCATATGGCTATATCAGACTTCTTTGGTGTTGTTTTGATCCTGGCTATACATAAAACTTTTCCATACTTTACTTCGGCCTCCATTTAATGAAAAGATACACTATAAAAATGTAATTTACTGTGCAGAAATAGGTACACACTCAGGGGCGCAACTTTGGTTTTAGAAGTAGGGGGGAAATTGGAGACGTCCGCATGGTCCTAAAGCACACAGTCGTCTCGTTTTGTATCACATTCCAATGATAAAACTGGGGAGGACAAAAATGCAATTTCAGAATGTGTGGGGGGGGGGGGGAAATGTCCCCTGTCCCCCGTCTCCAGTGAAAGCTGCGTCTCTGTGCACACTATCTGTTCAAATGTATAAATATCTGTGGTGGCAGAGAAGGCATAGCATGTAAGAGGCCATAGTAAAAGTGTATATAGTAGCCACCTTGCCTGTGTGTGCACTGAACCAAAGGGTAAGGGGAGACACCTACTCAGTTGTCCAACTGAAATGTGTCTTCCTCCATTTAAGCCAACCCCCTCTGAATCAGAGAGGTGCGGGGTGCTACCATAATCGACATCCACGTCTTCGGCGCCTCTGGGAACAGTGGGTTAACTGCCTTGCTATGGGGCAGAATGACAGATTTTTACCTTGTAAGCTCAGGTATTCGATCCAGCAATCTTTCGGTTACTGGCCCAACGCTCTAACCACTAGGCTACCTACGTATGGGGTACACCAGTTATCACTCTGTGAGCTGAGCAATCTTGTCTTACATACAGTTGTACACTTCACATACCTTTAACAATGTTACATTAACAACTGTGTTTAACTCAATCACAGTTTCACCATAACTTCTGTTCTAATGTTACTGCTCAAAATGAGCTTTCAAATAACTCAGAGAAGGTTTCTATTGGGCAATTTTAAGGCTCTACATTCACCACCCAGAGGGACTACATGCACTACCCAGAGGGACTACATTCACCACCCAGAGGGGACTACATTCACCACCCAGAGGGGACTACATTCACCACCCAGAGGGGACTACATTCACTACCCAGAGGGGACTACATTCACTACCCAGAGGGGACTACATTTACCACCCAGAGGGGACTACATTCACCACCCAGAGGGGACTACATTCACTACCCAGAGGGGACTACATTCACCACCCAGAGGGGACTACATTCACCACCCAGAGGGACTACATGCACTACCCAGAGGGACTACATTCACCACCCAGAGGGGACTACATTCACCACCCAGAGGGGACTACATTCACTACCCAGAGGGGACTACATTCACCACCCAGAGGGGACTACATTCACTACCCAGAGGGGACTACATTCACCATCCAGAGGGGACTACATTCACCACCCAGAGGGGACTACATTCACCATCCAGAGGGGACTACATTCACCACCCAGAGGGGACTACATTCACTACCCAGAGGGGACTACATTTACCACCCAGAGGGGACTACATTCACTACCCAGAGGGGACTACATTCACTACCCAGAGGGGACTACATTCACCACCCAGAGGGGACTACATTCACCACCCAGAGGGGACTACATTCACTACCCAGAGGGGACTACATTCACCACCCAGAGGGGACTACATTTACCACCCAGAGGGGACTACATTCACTACCCAGAGGGGACTACATTCACTACCCAGAGGGGACTACATTTACCACCCAGAGGGGACTACATTCACTACCCAGAGGGGACTACATTCACTACCCAGAGGGGACTACATTCACTACCCAGAGGGGACTACATTCACTACCCAGAGGGGACTACATTCACTACCCAGAGGGGACTACATTCACTACCCAGAGGGGACTACATTCACTACCCAGAGGGGACTACATTTACCACCCAGAGGGGACTACATTCACTACCCAGAGGGGACTACATTCACTACCCAGAGGGGACTACATTCACTACCCAGAGGGGACTACATTCACTACCCAGAGGGGACTACATTCACCACCCAGAGGGGACTACATGCACCACCCAGAGGGACTACATTCACTACCCAGAGGGACTACATTCACTACCCAGAGGGGACTACATTTACCACCCAGAGGGGACTACATTCACTACCCAGAGGGGACTACATTCACTACCCAGAGGGGACTACATTCACCACCCAGAGGGGACTACATTCACCACCCAGAGGGGACTACATTTACCACCCAGAGGGGACTACATTCACCACCCAGAGGGGACTACATTCACCACCCAGAGGGGACTACATTCACCACCCAGAGGGGACTACATTCACCATCCAGAGGGGACTACATTCACCACCCAGAGGGGACTACATTCACTACCCAGAGGGGACTACATTCACCACCCAGAGGGGACTACATTCACCACCCAGAGGGGACTACATTCACCACCCAGAGGGGACTACATTCACCACCCAGAGGGGACTACATTCACCACCCAGAGGGACTACATTCACTACCCAGAGGGGACTACATTCACCACCCAGAGGGGACTACATTCACCACCCAGAGGGGACTACATTCACCACCCAGAGGGGACTACATTCACCACCCAGAGGGGACTACATTCACTACCCAGAGGGGACTACATTCACCACCCAGAGGGGACTACATTCACTACCCAGAGGGGACTACATTTACCACCCAGAGGGGACTACATTCACCACCCAGAGGGGACTACATTCACCACCCAGAGGGACTACATTCACCACCCAGAGGGGACTACATTCACCACCCAGAGGGGACTACATTCACCACCCAGAGGGGACTACATTTACCACCCAGAGGGGACTACATTCACCACCCAGAGGGGACTACATTCACCACCCAGAGGGGACTACATTCACCACCCAGAGGGACTACATTCACCACCCAGAGGGACTACATTCACCACCCAGAGGGACTACATTCACCATCCAGAGGGGACTACATTCACCACCCAGAGGGGACTACATTCACCACCCAGAGGGGACTACATTCACTACCCAGAGGGGACTACATTCACCACCCAGAGGGGACTACATTCACCATCCAGAGGGGACTACATTCACCACCCAGAGGGACTACATTCACCATCCAGAGGGGACTACATTCACTACCCAGAGGGGACTACATTTACCACCCAGAGGGGACTACATTCACCACCCAGAGGGACTACATTCACTACCCAGAGGGGACTACATTCACCATCCAGAGGGGACTACATTCACCACCCAGAGGGGACTACATTCACCACCCAGAGGGGACTACATTTACCACCCAGAGGGGACTACATTCACTACCCAGAGGGGACTACATTCACTACCCAGAGGGGACTACATTCACCATCCAGAGGGAACTATTATTTGAAAATAGAAACATAGACAGCAGATAGACAGTTCTTTCCATCCACAAAGATGAGATCTCAGTTTTGTCAGTAACTTACCTTACGGTGGTGATTATGTTGCATTTATAAAGCCTTAAATGCATGACATAAAGAGTCATAATGAAGACATGAAGAGTCATAATGAAGACATGAAGAGTCATAATGAAGACATAAAGAGTCATAATGAAGATAGGACTTCTCCTCTTGAGTTCAGAGTAGGAAGCTGTGAAAGTGGAGGCATAGAACCAACAGATGAGACAAGCTATTGTAAGGGAGTGTGTATATTGCATACCTCGTTCTCTACAGTAAGCTCTTGTTTGCCACCCACAGCTGATTGTGGATCAGTGTGGAAGTGGATGTGTGGAATGTGACATGGGCCTGACATTGCGTTAGCACAGCTGTTGTTTCCCCCTGGACACACACTGGACACCACACTGGACACAAACTGGACACCACACTGGACACCACACTGGACACCAACTGGACACAAACTGGACACCACACTGGACACACACTGGACACAAACTGGACACCACACTGGACACACACTGGAAACTACAATGGACACCACACTGGACACAAACTGGACACCACACTGGAAACCACACTGGAAACCACATTGGACACCAAACTGGACACCACACTGGACACCACACTGGACACACATTGGACACACACTGGATACAAACTGGACACCACACTGGACACACACTGGACACCACACTGGACCCCACATTGGACAAACACTGGACACACACTGGACAACACACTGGACACCACATTGGACACCACACTGGACACACACTGACACCACACTGGACACACACTGGACACCACAGGACACCACACTGGACACCACACTGGACACCACATTGGACACACACTGGACACACACTGGACACCACATTGGACACCACACTGGATACCACACTGGACACACTGCCAACTGGCCTCTCGTCCATAAGGTTATGTAACCCGTCTGACCACTGTCTGGACTCACAAACACAGTATGTCTCCCTACATGGTGCACTGCTTTGACCAGGAAAGCAAAGTGTAATTTGACCCACATCATCATCATCATCATCATCATCATCATGGTGCATCTTGAAAGTCCAATAACTTAAACACTTAAACATGTCCCCGCTGCCTAAGGCTATGTCCAATCTGTCTAAGGCTATGTCCCTTCTGTCTAAGGCTATGTCCCCTCTGTCTAAGGCTATGTCCAATCTGTCTAAGGCTATGTCCAATCTGTCTAAGGCTATGTCCAATCTGTCTAAGGCTATGTCCCTTCTGTCTAAGGCTATGTCCCTTCTGTCTAAGGCTATGTCTCCTCTGTCTAAGGCTATGTCCCTTCTGTCTAAAGCTATGTCCCCTCTGCCTAAGGCTATGTTCCCTCTGTCTAAGGCTATGTCCAATCTGTCTAAGGCTATGTCCCTTCTGTCTAAGGCTATGTCCCTTCTGTCTAAGGCTATGTCTCCTCTGTCTAAGGCTATGTCCCTTCTGTCTAAAGCTATGTCCCTTCTGTCTAAGGCTATGTCCCTTCTGTCTAAGGCTATGTCCCTTCTGTCTAAGGCTATGTCTCCTCTGTCTAAGGCTATGTCCCTTCTGTCTAAAGCTATGTCCCCTCTGCCTAAGGCTATGTTCCCTCTGTCTAAGGCTATGTCCAATCTGTCTAAGGCTATGTCCCTTCTGTCTAAAGCTATGTCCCCGCTGCCTAAGGCTATGTCCCTTCTGTCTAAGGCTATGTCTCCTCTGCCTAGGGCTATGTCCAATATGTCTAAGGCTATGTCCCCTCTGCCTAGGGCTCTGTCCCCTCTGCCTAGGGCTATGTCCCCTCTGTCAGTAAATTATGTCAGTAATAAACTAGTACTCATTACCAACCGGCCTGAAACAGCCTTATCTCGGCTTCATTACCAACCGGCCTGAAACAACCATATCTCTGCTTCATTACCAACCGGCCTGAAACAGCCTTATCTCTGCTTCATTACCAACCGGCCTGAAACAGCCTTGTCTTGGCTTCATTATCAACCGGCCTGAAACAGCCTTGTCTTGGCTTCATTACCAACCGGCCTGAAACAGCCTTATTTCGGCTTCATTACCAACCGGCCTGAAACAGCCATATCTCTGCTTCATTATCAACCGGCCTAAAACAATATAGATTTACAGCAGCTGCTGTAGCCACAGCTGAAGAGCCCATCCCCTTTTAGTTCATTTCTATTTCATGTCTCTTTTGACTTTCTTCTAGACTACTGTTGAACAGTATTGTCTCTTGGTCTAAGTGTAGTATATGAGATGTATCTAAATTTAGTAGGCCTATATAGGCCTGCGCTTGCAATAGAGAGTTACATAGTTACCGAAGACACAAGCCAAACATGCTTTGAAGTCCAAAGTCCAGTTTGTTTTAGCCCCGGCACAGCTGCTTTTGTAGGCCGACAGCTGACCCAATTTTAGTTGCTTATCAGTGACTATACTTGGTACGCCTCAATTCTGATATAAGGTTGGTCCACGATTATTAACTAGCTCGATGTGCTGAATGCAGCTGGAATGTTGAACGGTGAGCCATGCCCACTGCACTCATTCCAGAAGCCAAATGCTAGCTAGCCAGTGCTTGTGTATCGTCCCTCTCACGTGGCCCAGTCGGACAGGCATGTTTGCCTCCGGGGGGTCAACAAGTTCGGCCGTGGTGTACTATGAATAAGGGTGGGGGGAAGGGGTTTGTTTCTGTATGTGTGTGTGTGTGTGTGTGTGTGTGTGTGTGTGTGTGTGTGTGTGTGTGTGTGTGTGTGTGTGTGTGTGTGTGTGTGTGTGTGTGTGTGTGTGTGTGTGTGTGTGTGTGTGTGTGTCTGAATTTCTATGTGAATGTGTGTTTCTATGCGTTGTGTGTGTTTCCAAGCTGCAGGAAGTCACCCCATTGAGTGTGATGATGTCATAGTGCTGAACGAACCTATAATATAGCGGCTTTGATTAAGCATAGAACCAAGTAAGACGAGTGGCCTTTTTACGTGGTCTGTAGTCCCGCAAACAGCCCACTGCCGTACACACTTTCTACTGGCTGGGGTGACCCCTCTATTAAACAGTGGAGTATATTGGTTCAGAACCCCTCTAGTTGAGCCTTACTGACATGTGGGTGGATTAAACAGTGGAGTATATTGGTTCAGAACCCCTCTAGTTGAGCCTTACTGACGTGTGGGTGGATTAAACAGTGGAGTATATTGGTTCAGAACCCCTCTAGTTGAGCCTTACTGACATGTGGGTGGATTAAACAGTGGAGTATATTGGTTCAGAACCCCTCTAGTTGAGCCTTACTGACGTGTGGGTGGATTAAACAGTGGAGTATATTGGTTCAGAACCCCTCTAGTTGAGCCTTACTGACATGTGGGTGGATTAAACAGTGGAGTATATTGGTTCAGAACCCCTCTAGTTGAGCCTTACTGACGTGTGGGTGGATTAAACAGTGGAGTATTTTGGTTCAGAACCCCTCTAGTTGAGCCTTACTGACGTGTGGGTGGATTAAACAGTGGAGTATATTGGTTCAGCTAGAGGTGAGATGTGCTGTATATTCTACCCATTTTACATTTTAGTCGTTTAGCAGACGTTCTTATGCAGAGTAGTTAGGGTTGAGTGCCTTGCTCAAGGGCACATCGACATATTGTTCACCTAGTCGGCTCAGGGATTTGAACCCATGCCCTTTTGGTTACCGGCCTAACCGAAGTTTCAGATATACAGAGCCTTCAGAAAGTTTTCACACTACTTGACTATTTCCACATTTTGTTGTGTTACAAAGTGGGATTAAAATGGATTTGTCGTTTTGATTTTGTGTCACTGATCTACACATGATACCCCATAATGTCAAAGTAGAATTATGTTTAAAAAAAAGTTTATAAATGAATAAAACACGAAAAGCTTGAAATGTCTTGAGTCAATAAGTATTCAACCCCTTTGTGATGCCAAGCCTAAATAACTTCCGGAGTAAAAATGTACTTTAAAAGTCAGATAATAAGTTGCATGGACTCACTTTGTGTTCAATAATAGTGTTTTTGAATGACTACCTCATCTCTGTACCCCACACATACAGATAATTGTAAGGTCCCTCAGGCGAGCAATGAATTTCAAGCACAGATTCAACGACAAAGACCATGGAGGTTTTCCAGTGCCTTGCAAAGAAGGGCACCTATTGGTAGATGGGTAAAAAAAAGTAGACATTGAATATCCCTTTGAGCATGGTGAAGTTATTAATTACACTTTGGATGATGTATCAATACACCCAGTCACTACAAAAATACAGGTGTCCTTCCTAACTCAGGAGACGGAGAGGAAGGAAACCGCTAAGGGAATTTCACCATGAGGCCAATGGTGATTTTTAAACCAGTTACAGAGTTAAATGGTTGCGATAGGAGAAAACTGAGGATGGATCAACAACATTGTAGTTACTCTTCAATACTAACCTAAATGACAGAGTGAAATGAAGGAAGCCTGTACAGAATAAAAAATATTCCAAAACATGCATCCTGTTTTCAATAAGGCACTAAAGTAATACTGCAAAAAAATGTGGCAAAGAAATTAACTTTTTGCCCTGAATACAAGTGTTATTTTTGCATCAAATTCAACACAACTGAGTACCATGCTTCATTATTTTCAAGCATGGTGTTGGCTGCATCATGTTATGGGTATGCTTGTCATCAGCAAGGACTGGGGGAGTTTTTTAGGATAAAAATAAATGGAATAGAGCTAAGCACAGGTAAAGTCCTAGAAGAAAACCAGGTCCAGTCTGCTTTCCCACAGACAAATGTACCTTTCAGCAGGACAATAACCTAAAACGCAAGGCCAAATATACGCTGGAGTTTCTTACCAAGACGACATTGAATGTTCCTGATTGGCCTTAGTTACAGTTTTGACTTCAATCAGATTGAAAATTTATGGCAAGACTTAAAAAGGGCTGTCTAGCAATGATCAACAACCAATTTGACAGAGCTTGAAGAATTGTTTTAAGAATAATGGGCAAATATTGTACAATTCATTAATATTATTGTTATCATATTTATTTCTCTTCCACTTTGACATTATAGAGTGCTTTGTGTAGATCGCTGACAAAAAATGACAAATCCATTTGAATCCCGCTTTGTAACACAACGAAATGGGGAAAACGTCAAGTGGTGTGAATACTTTCTGAGGCCACTGCATCTATTCAAACCGGGTGGACATATCCCTTTGTTTTCATCCTGAATGTAGATGAAAATAGTTGGTTTTGTATTACAATGTCTAGAAATAGGCTATATTAAATGTAACCACCAGCTCCCTTAGAAATGTAAGCACCCTCTCTATAGACGGTTGAACTGTTCAAATTTGGCCTTGACTAAAGGCACCACCCACTGGGCACCAACTGGTTGAATCAACATGGTTCCCACATCATTTCAACCAAAAATTGAGAAATGTGATGACATTGAATCAATGTTGGAAAACTGATTGGATTTGAAGAAAGTAATCAACGTAAAGGGGAATTTCAGCTTTTTTTCCCACCCAACTTTTAACCTAAATCCAATGAGATGGTGAAATGTTTTGTTCATTTCACACTGAATTCACGTTAGTTGACAACTCAACCACATGTAAATCAATGCTAGAACTGTAAATAGAAACACTGCATAATGACAAATATAACAGTCAACTGGAAATGACCCAAATGAAGATGTAATTCTAGAAAGATTCCGTCTACAGTTACTGTGATGGTTATGTAATCTACTGTAGATAAAGTACTCTGCTGTAGTTAAAGTACTGTACCGTAGATAAAATACTTTACCGTAGATAAAATCACTCTTCTGTAGATAAAATACTTTACCGTAGATAAAGTACTCTACTGTAGATAAAGTACTGTACTGGAGATAAAGTACTATACTGTAGATAAAGTACTCTACCGTAGATAAAGTACTATACTGTAGATAAAGTACTATACTGTAGATAAAGTACTCTACCGTAGATAAAAGCACTCTACTGTAGATAAACTACTATACTGTAGATAAAGTACTATACTGTAGATAAAGTACTCTACTGTAGATAAAGTACTATACTGTAGATAAAAGCACTCTACTGTAGATAAAGTACTCTACTGTAGATAAAGTACTATACTGTAGATAAAGTACTCTACCGTAGATAAAGTACTATACTGTAGATAAAGTACTTTACCGTAGATAAAGTACTCTACTGTAGATAAAGTACTCTACTGTAGATAAAAGCACTCTACTGTAGATAAAGTACTCTACTGTAGATAAAAGCACTCTACTGTAGATAAGGTTCTATACTGTAGATAAAGTACTCTACTGTAGATAAAGTACTCTACTGTAGATAAAGTACTCTACTGTAGATAAAAGCACTCTACTGTAGATAAGGTTCTATACTGTAGATAAAGTACTCTACTGTAGATAAAGTACTCTACTGTAGATACAGTACTCTACTGTAGATAAAGTACTCTACTGTAGATAAAGTACTATACTGTAGATAAAGTACTCTACCGTAGATAAAGTACTATACCGTAGATACAGTACTCTACTGTAGATAAAGTACTATACTGTAGATACAGTACTCTACTGTAGATAAAGTACTCTACTGTAGATAAAAGCACTCTACTGTAGATACAGTACTCTACTGTAGATAAAGTACTCTACTGTAGATAAAGTACTCTACTGTAGATACAGTACTGTACATGAAAAAACAGACCTGTAAAGAAAAACACCACAATGTTTAGTTCTTATGAACACACCTCTTGTGGTGTGGTTAATGCACCCACGGGGAACATGCCCATTCATGGCATTATGCAACAGGACCTTGATTACTGTGGAATGTTTGAGTGACAGGCACAAATACAGATCAGGCAAAACACTTTACTTCCTGTGACTGCCCCTATTGGCCTCTTGGCCAGGAGCATTAGGGAGGCTGCTTTTGCAAGATTGTTTTTGATCCACATTCACAATCATTTATTTTGATTTCCAGACCTTGTTGATTATTTGTTTAGACTTGTTTCTTCTCTACACATATAGTTGGTCTCACTTAGGAGGCTGTGATAAAACCAGCATCAAGGTAATTTATCTCATACTAGACTGAACACTTCATCAGCGCTGTCATTTCTAGCTCTCAAGCAGGAAGTAGTTGATGCCTCTGTCGAAATGTCTTGTAACATATTATTACCTGTCAGGAGCATGTATGAGCATTTACATTGTCTTATTACAGGGCTTATAATGTATTATGTCTATCCATCTAGCAAATGTTCAACTGATTTAAAATGGCTACCATATAAGACATTATAAGGAGGTCATACATGCTGATGTTACAATGCATTACAACCACATCATAATGCATTATAACTGTTGGCTGTAAGTAGTGTTACCAAATGTCCATAAGTTGAGTAAATGGTAAAGGTATATCGCCTTGAGCTTGTGACTGAGACTTATTTCCATTTATTCAGTCTGTCCACTATGTCAGTGGATCACAGCTGCATGCCTAGCATGTCTGACCGTGGGGCATTTTCAACTGGGTGTGGCTCTACCAAAATCTGATGTCACCACCAGCTAGTAGAAACAGAAGCCAAGAGGTAGTCCACTGTATTTGTTTAAGGTCCTTGCTCTCCGGGATCCTTGTGACGTCTCTACCCCATTGAAGTTGAAAAGTAAAATGGTTAATGGTACGGGTTATGGTTAAGTTTAGGCACCAAACGTGATCACCAAGGTACAGTGAGCAAATATGATCAACTTCAAGTTTTATCCTGTACCAAACACCTTAACTTCCAAATGAGACACTCTTAAGTCACAATAAAGGAAGTTAAATTTACATAAGCACACAAATATTTTTCTTAAGTCAGGCCAAGCCGTGAATAGCCCTATTGCGTCTGCATGTCATAGTCCTGAATCACCAGCGTGGGCTGGACTATGTCAACATCCACTTCCTGTGGATGAAGGTATGAGGTCTTTGGCACAACATGTGTGAAGCATGTGTACATGCTGATATATCATGCAGAGGTTGTTATAGCTATTCAGTGGATTTACAACTGGCACCTCACAGGTGATTTTATTTGCCCCCCCTAAAGTAAAAAAAAAAACGATTATTATTTTTGGACATAAAAACTGTAAAAACACCAGCAAATCAGCACCAAGTGATTATTTAAATGATGGAAATCTGTTCCCAAAGTATTCCGCACCCCTGACCAACTGCTCAAGAAAGAATCGTCCCACTGCTGAATAGTTGATGATATCTGCTGTAGAGGATGCAATAGAGAAACAGTTGTTGGTTGGGACCGTTTGTGACAGTGGTAAGACACGGCCCTGAGACGGTGGTAAGACACGGCCCCGAGACGGTGGTAAGACACGGCCCCGAGACGGTGGTAAGACACGGCCCCGAGACGGTGGTAAGACACGGCCCCGAGACGGTGGTAAGACACGGCCCCGAGACGGTGGTAAGACACGGCCCCGAGACGGTGGTAAGACACGGCCCCGAGACGGTGGTAAGACACGGCCCCGAGACGGTGGTAAGACACGGCCCCGAGACGGTGGTAAGACACGGCCCTCAGACAGTCAGTCTTCCTCTGTGCACGGGCCCCCTCTAGTGGTTGATAAAGGGACTAAGCATGTTTTCAGTGACTCACTTGGTACAGTAGCTCCCACTGTACTCCAAATCCATTTTTAACATCCCTTTCTCATGTTTTATGTAGTGTATATTCAACGTGTCGGCTGTTCTGCAGCAGAACGATGATGATATTCAACTGGTCAACTAGTCGACTGTTCTGCAGCTGAACGACGATGATGATATTCAACTGGTCAACTAGGTGACTGGTCTGCAGCAGAACGATGATGATATTCAACTGGTCAACTAGGTGACTGGTCTGCAGCTGAACGATGATGATATTCAACTGGTCAACTAGGTGACTGGTCTGCAGCAGAACGATGATGATATTCAACTGGTCAACTAGGTGACTGGTCTGCAGCAGAACGATGATGATATTCAACTGGTCAACTAGGTGACTGGTCTGCAGCTGAACAATGATGATATTCAACTGGTCAACTAGGTGACTGGTCTGCAGCAGAACGATGATGATATTCAACTGGTCAACTAGGTGACTGGTCTGCAGCAGAACGATGATGATATTCAACTGGTCAACTAGGCGACTGGTCTGCAGCTGAACGATGATGATCAAATCAAATCAAATGTATTTATATAGCCCTTCTTACATCAGCTGATATCTCAAAGTGCTGTACAGAAACCCAGCCTAAAACCCCAAACAGCAAGCAATGCAGGTGTAGAAGCACGGTGGCTAGGAAAAACACCCTAGAAAGGCCAAAACCTAGGAAGAAACCTAGAGAGGAACCAGGCTATGATGGGTGGCCAGTCCTCTTCTAGCTGTGCCGGGTGGAGATTATAACAGAACATGGCAAAGATGTTCAAATGTTCATAAATGACCAGCATGGTCAAATAATAATAATCACAGTAGTTGTCGAGGGTGCAGCAAGTCAACACCTCGGGAGTAAATGTCAGTTGGCTTTTCATAGCCAATCATTGAGAGTATCTCTACCGCTCCTGCTGTCTCTAGAGAGTTGAAAACAGCAGGTCTGGGACAGGTAGCACGTCCGGTGAACAGGTCAGGGTTCCATAGCCGCAGGCAGAACAGTTGAAACTGGAGCAGCAGCACGGCCAGGTGGACTGGGGACAGCAAGGAGTCATCATGCCAGGTAGTCCTGAGGCATGGTCCTAGGGCTCAGGTCCTCCGAGAGAGAGAAAGAAAGAGAGAAATAGAGAATTAGAGAGAGCATACTTAAATTCACACAGGACACCGGATAAGACAGGAGAAGTACTCCAGATATAACAAACTGACCCTAGCCACCTGACACATAAACTACTGCAGCATAAATACTGGAGGCTGAGACAGGAGGGGTCAGGAGACACTGTGGCCCCATCCGATGATACCTCCGGACAGGGCCAAACAGGAAGGATATAACCCCACCCACTTTGCCAAAGCACAGCCCCCACACCACTAGAGGGATATCTTCAACCACCAACTTACCATCCTGAGACAAGGCCGAGTATAGCCCACAAAGATCTCCGCCACGGCACAACCCAAGGGGGGGCGCCAACCCAGACAGGAAGATCACGTCAGTGACTCAACCCACTCAAGTGACGCACCCTTCCTAGGGACGGCATGAAAGAGCACCAGTAAGCCAGTGACTCAGCCCCTGTAATAGGGTTAGAGGCAGAGAATCCCAGTGGAGAGAGGGGAACCGGCCAGGCAGAGACAGCAAGGGCGGTTCGTTGCTCCAGAGCCTTTCCGTTCACCTTCACACTCCTGGGCCAGACTACACTCAATCATACGACCCACTGAAGAGATGAGTCTTCAGTAAAGACTTAAAGGTTGAGACCGAGTCTGCGTCTCTCACATGGGTAGGCAGACCATTCCATAAAAATGGAACTCTATAGGAGAAGGCCCTGCCTTCAGTTGTTTGCTTAGAAATTCTAGGGACAATTAGTAGGCCTGCGTCTTGTGACCGTAGCGTACGTGTCGGTATGTACGGAAGGACCAAATCGGAAAGATAGGTAGGAGCAAGCCAGTCAACTGGTCGACTAGTTCAGGTGTTCCCAAACATTTTCAGTTGGGGCTCCCCTTTCAGCATTTCCCCCCATTTCAGCATTGCTCCCCCTCCAGCATTGCTCCCCTTCCAGCATTGCCCCGCTTCCAGTATTGCCCCTTCCAGCATTGCTCCCCTTCCAGCATTGCCCCCCTTCCAGCATTGCTCCCCTTCCAGCATTGCTTCCCTTCCAGCATTGCTCCCCTTCCAGCATTGCCCCCTTCCAGCATTGCCCCCCTTCCAGCATTGCTCCCCTTCCAGCATTGCCCCACTTACAGCATTGCTCCCCTTCCAGCATTGCTCCCCTTCCAGCATTGCTCTCCTTCCAGCATTGCCCCTTTCCAGCATTGCCCCCCTTCCAGCATTGCCCCCTTCCAGTATTGCCCTTTTCCAGCATTGCCCCCCTTCCAGCATTGCCCCCCTTCCAGCATTGCTCCCCTTCCAGCATTGCTCCCCTTCCAGCATTGCCCCCCTTCCAGCATTGCTCCCCTTCCAGCATTGCCCTTTTCCAGCATTGCCCCCCTTCCAGCATTGCTCCCCTTCCAGCATTGCCCTTTTCCAGCATTGCCCCCCTTCCAGCATTGCCCCCCTTCCAGCATTGCCCTTTTCCAGCATTGCCCCCCTTCCAGCATTGCCCTTTTCCAGCATTGCCCCCCTTCCAGCATTGCTCCCCTTCCAGCATTGCCCCCCTTCCAGCATTGCTCCCCTTCCAGCATTGCTCCCCTTCCAGCATTGCCCCTTTCCAGCATTGCTCCCCTTACAGCATTGCCCCCCTTACAGCATTGCTCCCCGAACTAGCATTGCCCCCCTTCCAACATTGCTCCCCTTCCAGCATTGGGAAACATCCCGCGCCCCTGCACGTGCCACGTCTATTTCTATGGGCACAAGCATTGTTCACGACACAAACGGTTCACACCCCTCTTGTTGCAGGTTTCAAGCATATGTCCTTCAATTCTACACATTTTGTCATGGGGTGCAGAGAACATTTTGCACTTTTAAAGCTCCAATTCTATACATTATGCCTAATGTGTGTAATGTGTATTCCCTACAGTTTGGGAACCACTGGACTAGTCGACTGTTCTGCAGCTGAACAATGATGATGATGATGATGATGATGATGATATTCAACTGGCAGATTTCGTTTGGCGGCAGATGGCAGTCCGCTAACACAATGTTAACTTTTAAGCCTTTCTCTAAACCTAACCTAACCTTACTGAAACTAAACCTAACCTTAATCTTAACCGAACTCTTGTCCCTAAACCAAACCTTAATCCTAACCTTAATTCATTTCGACCCCTATGCTTAATCTTAATTTTTTTTGTTCTGCCAGTGTAATATACTCTTCATATGTTTCATAGCTAAGGGTTGATCAATTCTGTTGAGATTAAGAGTGACCTTAAATAATACACAACCCATGATTTAGCATATCTTTGACCTGTGAAGTCACAGCAGAATAAACCAATGATATCGATGTAGATTATTGGACCAAAAACGCCTATGTGCTAAAGGAACCTACAAGAACCTACAGGAGTCCACAGGAACCTAAAGGAACCTACAAGAATCCACAGGAGTCCACAGGAACCTAAAGGAACCTACAAGAATCCACAGGAGTCCACAGGAACCTAAAGGAACCTACAATAACCTACAGGAGCCCACAGGAACCTAAAGGAACCTACAAGAATCCACAGGAGTCAACAGGAACCTAAAGGAACCTATATGATCCTAAAGGAACCTAAAGGAAGTAAGAAGATTTTGCTTTAGATGTAAAACACAATTCTGGTCTTGTGGACACACAGGGTGTGCAGGCATTTGTTCCAGCCCTGCACTAACATACCTGATTCACCCAAGGCTTTATGATGATTTGATTAGTTTAGTTAGATTGTGGTTCCCCAGGCTCAGGCTCAAAGATCCCTGCTTTACAGACCAGAAAGGACAACCAAATATGATTCAAAGTAAGTTACATGTTCTCTATAGAAAGAAAACCCACAAAATATTTGAACCTTTTCAAAAATATATGTTTTTGATAGCAAAATACATTTTTTTTTTTAATTGGTCAAGTTGATACATTTGGCAATTTCTGACTAAATATAACTTAATTTCAGATTTGTATACCTTTATACAATGTGTTCCATCACACGTCGATGCTTTTCATCCACTTTGATGTGATTTTTATAGAATTTCACAGTTTTCTTACCACAAAAGTTTCCAACCATTGAAGCCCAATGTAGCATTTTTGCATATTATTTTTTTTATAAACAGAGGCCTATTACAAGTATTTCTGAGGAGTAGTGAAAATGTTTCCGCATTTGGATCTATGCTTGGGTCTCACAGGGTTGTTAAGGATTCTACACATCTATCCAACTATAGCCAACCCAACCACCTATGGACAGTTGTTAAAAGAATCTGCTCGGTGTGTAGTCCGTTGATCTGCTAGTTTTGCTGTAGTTAGATAGCCTCTGGGCATTAGCTTAGCATTAGCTCCCAACTAGTGGCTCTGCAATACAGTGACTGGCAAAGGTCTACCGCAGGTCAACCACACAGGACCCAGGGCAGATTCAGCCTGACTGTATAGACTTCTAATGGATATCCGGTGGTTTGAACCTGGCAGCCGCTTCCACTGCACACAGCGTAATAAATTAAACTTCACACCACATAGGACCTTCATCACTGTCTCCTCATACGGTGGTTATTCAATACTGTAGTTGAGCACCTCGTAATTACACGTCAGGATGAGGCTGCAAGTGACTGTTGGGATTAGAGATATTGTTGGTCGACTGTGATTATATTTGTTTAGTTCACTCTTCGTTGACTTTAGAGAGGGCACAGTTTTATTGACTCAATATGTACAGTGAGCTCTAAAAGTATTGGGACAGTGACACATTCTTTGTTGTTTTGGTTCTGTAATCCAACACTTTGGATATGAAATTATACAATGACTATGAGGTTAAAGTGGAGACTGTCAGCTTTAATTTGAGGGTACTTTCATCCATGTCGGGTGAACCGTTTAGAAATTACAGCACTTTTTGTACATAGTCCCCCCCATTTTACTGTGTATTAAAGTAGTAAAAAGTTAAGTATTTGGTCCCATATTCTTAGCACTCAATGACTACATCACGCTTGTGACTCTACAAATTTGTTGGATGCATTTGCTGTTCGTTTTGGTTGTGTTTCAGATTTATTTATGGCCAATAGAAATGAACGGTCAAATCCAAAGTGCTGGAGTACAGAGACAAAACAACAAGATAAAATGTACTATCCTAATGCTTTTGGAGCTCACTGTAGGTGTAATACGTATGTATTGTAGATGGAAGGGGTTCGAAGCACCGTCGCAGAAGTTCACAAATGCTGTGAAGGAATGGATGTAGTCCTTTGACAATATGCCAGCTATTTACTTTTTTACTACGCTAGTAGTTTGCAGATGCTTGACTTTCTAAGATATGTTTTGTTACTTGGTGTTAACCAGGACACAGACACTTGGCGATAATCAGAGCAGGCCTATTTTCAGTTGAGGTAAACACAAATTTTCTTCCATTTGTGGCGAGGAAGAACGGATTTCAGTCCTGCTTTGCTCTTTTAATTTAACTAATTGCCCTGTTGTAGAATAATATAGAGTAGAAAAATATAAATCTGCACACTGTTATGCTGCCCCCAAAGTGTTTAAGAAGAAAAGTACAACTAGGTCTTTGTCAGGACCTGACCTGATATTATTGTAGAACAATAACAGGTGAAAATGAACAGGGAGCATAGAGGTGAATTTAGCACAGAGTTCTGCAAGTCCGCTTGCGTTTAGAAGTGCAAACTGTGCCTTTAACTCAAATTGACAGTTGAACCGCTCCAAAGACTAAAATACCTCGGAACCAGGAGAAACAGGTGTCACTTTCCACTAGAACCCAGTCGACCACAAGCAGACACAATGCCTCTCAGAACTACTCTTCATTCTGTCAGAAATAATATCTGGTTTACCAGCCCAGTGTTTCTCATGTCATATTGTGTGTGTGTGTTGTGTGTGTGTGTGTGTGTGTGTGTGTGTGTGTGTGTGTGTGTGTGTGTGTGTGTGTGTGTGTGTGTGTGTGTGTGTGTGTGTGTGTGTGTGTGTGTGTGAGAGAGAGAGAGAGTGAAAGAGAAAAAAATAGAGAGTGTGTGTATATGTGTGTGTATGTACATACATTTGTGTGTTTTTGTGCAAATAAATGTGTGTGTGTGTGTGTGTGTGTGTGTGTGTGTGTGTGTGTGTGTGTGTGTGTGTGTGTGTGTGTGTGTGTGTGTGTGTGTGTGTGTGTGTGTGTGTGTGTGTGTGTGTGTGTGTAGAAGTCTTCAGGGGGCCTCTGGCTATCTATCACACCCGTGCAGACAGGCAGACAGACTGTTAGGGCCCTGACCAGAGCTGCTGTTTCAGGCCTGTGAAGCCTGAGACAAAGCTGCAAGCACATCCCCACTGTGGCTGCCCTGTTTCCGGCAGATGCCCCAGCACTGAGCCGAGGGGGATCCCACCACAAAGTGAAGGTTGCGTAAAAAAAGAATAAAATAATTTAAAAAAGAAAAAGAGAGGCTCCCTCCTTCAACCTGAGGGCCGACTCTTTCCGCTGGCCGGGCTCGTGGGAGACATCCTAGGTGCACTGTGGTCGACATCCACTCCGAGCAGATGTTCGAGAAAGTCAACCTTTTTTTGTTGAATTGTCACCGCAGCCCAACCAGCGTAACGGATTTGTCTTCCTCCTCATTTCGAGTAACCGTCTCTCTTCTACTGTACGTCTAAACAAAGCTGGAGGCTGTGGTTCATCTGGAGCGTTCTTCAGCACCACACCATTTCAATATATATATTGTAGCATTAGCAAATTCTTTAGGAGATTAACAGTGTCTCAGTTGTTTATTCATTGTGTAAAACATGTACTCCACGTCAGAGTCATGTTGGTATTATATCAATAGACTGAATTAACTTATATGTACTGTATGTGCATGTGGAACGGCTGGTAGTGTGTCCTAGTTTTGTCAGACTCCTAGTTATGTCAGAATCCTAGTTGTGTCAAACTCCTAGTTGTGTCAGACTCCTAGTTTTGTCAGACTCCTAGTTTTGTCAGACTCCTAGTTGTGTCAGACTCCTAGTTGTGTCAGACTCCTAGTTTTGTCAGACTCCTAGTTTTGTCAGACTCCTAGTTCTGTCAGACTCCTAGTTCTGTCAGACTCCTAGTTTTTGTCAGACTCCTAGTTTTGTCAGACTCCTAGTTCTGTCAGACTCCTAGTTCTGTCAGACTCCTAGTTTTTGTCAGACTCCTAGTTGTGTCAACTCAAGGGCCTGTATCAACTGAGGGTCAAGAGTTTGTCATTCACAAGCTCAGATGCCTCTAGTGCATAGTACACCACTTCCACTGTATTAATAAAATAAAACAATCTTATGTCATGTGAGGTTGACAGTTAATGCACGAGGTGAAACTGCATCTGCCACTGGTCGCCCCAGGCGCATTTTGTTATTGTTTGGTTTATGACATGGAGCAGAGGATCATTCCGCACCGTGGTAAAACCAAAATAGCCCTACGTAGTCTGATCATTCTGCACCGTGGTAAAATCAAAATAATACTACGTAGTCTGCTGTTCTATCGCACTGGCAATTATGTCAGAGGGTATAAAACAGTATTTGTTGTTTCAATTAACATCTTTGTTGTTGTAATATCGCAAACGGACGAGGCAGTTTCACCTCTACGGATTACGGCTTTAAAGGAAACCCAAACTTAACCATTATGTTAGTTAGCAACTGATTCTCATCTCCATGACTTTAAACAGTTAAAGCAGTGGAAGATTAACCTGAAATTAAAAATGTATTAAAGACTACGCATATACTTAAAGGGCATGTAGTGTGGCAATACCAAATGTACAAATTACTGGAGTAGTTTGAGGTAGATGTGTACATGTAGGCAGGGATTAGGAGAAAGTGACTGGTAGCAGGATGAATAATTATAATAATAGTAAACAGTATGGCAGCAGCATAAGTGGTATAAGATAATGAGAACAGTTTAATTTCACTTAAAATATGGAAATTATTGTTATTATATGAGGAGTAATATATAATTTTAAAAAACAAATACAAATAAACCTTATGGAACAGCAGAGACTGTGAAGAGACACACACACAGGCACAGACACATGTATACACACACACATGATGACATACGCACTATACACACACGTACACATACATTTTGTGTTATAGATATGTGGTAGTAGAGTAGTGGCATGAGGGAACACAATGTGTTTTGAAATCTGTTGTGAAATGTATTGTAATGTTTAACAAAATGTATTTTGCTGGACCCCAGGAAGAAGAGCTGCTGCCTTGGCAGGAACTAATGGGGATCCTTAAGGCCAGGCACCACAGGCTAATATGGATTTATTTTTTCTTCTTTACTCTCGTCAGACTAAAACTTTACCAGTTCAAAGTATACATAAATTCAATATATTATTGTATTACAAGTTTTATTTATTTGTAAATTAAAATATGCAAATTAGGCAACCTATCCTTAAATATGTGCTAATTTGCATATTCCAAGAATCTGTTTTTCAACACATTGCTTCAATGCAGAATGTTATTTTTTTTTATTGTGATAAGACACTCAATGGTCAGACTTTTACAGATCAGTTTATCAAAATATTGTCATTTCATGAAATTATTTAAAAAACACTATTCACATGTATGATGGATGCATATTTAGCATATATTTACACATAAAATGACACTTAAAATCAAAACGACACAAGATATTAAAAAAAGCCTCTGTAAAAGTCTGACTATAAGACCTAAGAACCTGTGTGTGGAATAATGGGAATATATGTCCTTTGAAGACTGAGAAAAATGAATTGGCGCACCAGGAACATGAGCATTTTGAGAAAATGGGCGATAAAGATAGGCTAATGCAATTAAAATGTACTTTCCATAAATATGACAATTTATGTCACATTAATTAAGCTCTTATTCATATATCACTTCTAAACTGACAAATAAACATCAAATATACCTTTTACATATACATTAGCACATTTAATATGTTTGTTTCAAGCAGTAGAGGATATGCTTTGAATACTGGTCTGTTGGGCAAATATGTACTTTTGGGCAAATTCTCATATCACTTTGCTCAATTTGTCACATACAAGGACTTTGTATGGCTGTTGAAATGTGCAGAACATGAATCAGCTATGCCTGCCCCATATGTAAGGCCCTCTTTGAGTTGTTGCTGGTGACGCTTTGCTTTCTTGACTGTGTCATGGGACCTGCGCCTACGCTTGCCACACTCCATTGAAGAAGCATCAACTCTCACAACTCCTCTCTGATTGCTCCAGTGTCACCAAAGTGTTGTCAAGCCATAATTTGTTCATCACATTTGCTATAACAGTGGCTCACTCATTGAACGTGGCTACTGCCATACTGGATGCTCCGTCAATGTGGCTTTTGCCCACGAAGACAGTTTTGTGGCATCATGACTATATTAGAGAGTTCAGACATTCATTTGCATTCTGGGTACCTCCGTGCTACATTCTTTGGAGGACGTTATCATTTGACATCCTATGATATACAGCTACCATTTTCTGTGCAACCTCTCTATTAAAAATGTATGGCCTCCAAGGTTTTTGTGACAGGTTGGATCTTCACCATTTTCTATGGCTCGCTGGTACCAGATCCAATGCACACACCTATCCCGTAGTTGGAAGTGAATCCTCTCTTGTGCCAAGTGCCATCGAAGGATACATTAATGTCTATGATGTCATCCTCATCCTCCTTCAGCATCTCTGCTATGTCTGGGTCTCTATCTGCGTATGCTCTTCTAATTATCTTTGCAGCACTCTCCATTGACTGTAGCCCTCTCTGAATCTCTGCAACTAAAGTGGGGGGGAAAGTACTTATTACAGTGCCTTGAAAAAGTATTCATCCCCCTTGGCGTTTTTCCTATTTGGTTGCATTACAACCTGTAATTTAAATCGATTTTTCTTTGGATTTCATGTAATGGACATACACAAAATAGTCCAAATTGGTGAATGGAAATGTAAAAAATTACTTGTTTCAAAAAATTAAAAAAAAAATTATAATGGAAAAGTGGTGAGTGCATATGTATTCACCCCCTTTGCTATGAAGCCCCTAAATAAGATCTGGTGCAACCAATTACCTTCAGAAGTCACATAGTTAGTTAAATAAAGTTCACCTGTGTGCAATCTAAGTGTCACATGATCTGTCACATGAACTCAGTATATATACACCTGTTCTGAAAGACCCCAGAGTCTGCAACACCACCAAGCAAGCGGCACCACCAAGCAAGCGGCACCATGAAGACCAAGGAGCTCTCAAAACAGGTCAGAGACCTTAAAAAATATCCTAAACTTTGAACATCCCATTATTAAAAAATGGAAAGAATATGGCACCACAACAAACCTGCCAAGAGAGGGCCGCCCACCAAAAGTGACGGACCAGGCAAGGAGGGCATTAATCAGAGAAGCAACAAAGAGACCAAAGATAACCCTGAAGGAGCTGCAACGCTCCCCAGCGGAGATTGGACTATCTGTCCATAGGACCACTTCATGCCGTACACTCCACAGAGCTGGGCTTTACGGAAGAGTGTCCAGAAAAAAGCCATTGCTTAAAGAAATAAATAAGCAAACACGTTTGGTGTTCGCCAAAAGGCATGTGGGAGACTCCCCAAACATATGGAAGGTACTCTGGTCAGATCAGACTAAAACTGTCTGGCGCAAACCCAACACCTCTCATCAGCCTGAGAACACCATCCCCACAGTGAAGCATGGTGGTGGCAGCATCATGCTGTGTTTTTCATTGGCAGGGACTGGGAAACTGGTCAGAATTGAAGGAATTATGGATGGCGCTAAATACAGGGAAATTCTTGAGGGAAACTTGTTTCAGTCTTCCAGACATTTGAGACTGGGACAGAGGTTCACCTTCCAGCAGGACAATGACCCTAAGCATACTGCTAAAGCAACACAAGTTGTTTAAGGGGAAACATTTAAATGTCTTGGAATGGCCTAGTCAAAGCCCAGACCTCATTCCAATAGAGAATCTGTGGTATGACTTAGATTGCTGTACATCAGTGGAACCCATCCAACTTGAAGGAGCTGGAGCAGTTTTGCCATGAAGAATGGGCAAAACTCCCAGTGGCTAGATGTGCCAAGCTTATAGAGATATACCCCAAGGGACTTGCAGCTGTAATTACTGCAAAAGGTGGCTCTACAAAGTATTGTCTTAGGGGGGGTGAATAGTTATGCACGCTCAAGTTCTGTTAATTTTGTCTTATTTCTTGTTTGTTTCACAATAAAAATGATTTAGCATCTTCAAAGTGGTAGGCATGTTGTGTAAATCAAATGACACAAACCCCCCAAAAATCTATTTTAATTCCAAGTTGTAAGGTAACAAAATAGGAAAAATGCCAAGGGGGGTGAATACTTTCGCAAGCCACTGTATGTCTGTTGACATTACAGACATAACTGCAGGACTAAATTATCAGCATGTTACCCTATGTAAATATTAGCATATCAGCACGCATTTACGTTATGTAAAGCTAATTTCTCACTAATCACATTAGGCTACAGCCCTATGACACTGTAGGCCCATGTGATAGTCTCATTGTATAGTTGTTTTCCTATCACTCTGTTTTGTTAACATTGAATACATTTGCTGGAACAAGGAAGTAAATATTATTTATACACAGCAAGTCACCTGACAATAATGGGCTACTCTCCCTTTTTATTTACCTGTCATGTCTCTGATATGAGCTGAGAAGCAAGGAAGGAATCCCTAAAACTGCATTACCAAGTCCAAGTTCGTGGGCTAGAATAATAATCCTCACATATATATCAAATGCCACATCTCCCCTGGAGTAGTCCTGCAGCATGGAGGAAGTGTAAACACTCCTCCTAAATGCATCACGATCACCTTCACAGTCTGCATATTCTATCATGACAGAATTACAGAATCACTGGTTGGTGAAGTCTGTGGTGATTTTCAGTCCAGTGTTCAGACAATTAGGGCAAATCAAATCATGTACAGGTTGGTTTATTTGAGACATGTGGAATAAAAGCCACTGTTGGCTGGCTGCTAGATTGATCGCTGCTTGTTGTCATCTTCATTTAAACTAATTTGAGTCTCAACGCGCTGCTGCGGGCTACCTCCTTTACCTCCTCTACCTGTAGTGCCACTGCCTCGATCGGCGGATCAGGCAGTTGTTTTCTTTGATTCACTGCGTTTCTCGCATTGGCTAACTGAGATCGCCTATTTTTATTCACATACCGTAGGTATATTCTTTGACATTTTCTCATTTGGTCTCTCTTTACATTTGATTCTTTGCGGGAGATATTTTCAAACAAGGAAGCGCTGTGTGGCACGTGAGGCCATTTAACCAATCAGGTTGCCGGAAAGGGCCTTTAAATGCCAGTAACCAATCGGATGTCAGGAAATTACTAATCTTTCAGCACTAGGCACTACGTCTACAAAGGATATAGCCATGTATGGACTAGCTAACGACATGCTCCGGAAAACAAGCTTTTGAACGATTCAACGTGGAGAGTTTAAAAAAATAGCGGTTGAAGTTCTACATTAAACATGCTATCAAGAACGACATTTATGTTAGGTGTAGTTGACCGAGTTGGGATAAAATTATACAAATAAAGTATTTATATACATTATTGCCGATACATTTTGTACATTTGATATTGATATTTGATATAGTTGCAAAATATCCCAAAATCTGAAAATTGACGGAAGCAAAATCACAATTTTTGCCTGTGGTGCCTGGTCTTAATAAATACAAATGTCTCTGTTTTACTTGTGCCAATATAGTGGACTGCATGCTTAACACTACCTGGTTCGATCTAAAAATACATTTTTTTTGTGAAATTAGCAAGCCTAGTGGTGGTCTTTATCAGAAGTGGGTCACTTGATGAGAAGTGCCACGGTCTGTCTGTCTTGAGCCGACATCGAAATGAATCAATACTGCCATCTAGTGTTAATGGGTAATATAATAACACATAATTGTCTTTATGAAATTAGTGGATGGATGGACCATCTATTCTAGTTGGTTTAGGACTATAATGGAGTTCAATGTCTAGACGGTCTAGGTCTGTAATCGAGTTGGATGTCTAGTCTATGAAATTAGTTCTATAGTGGAGTACAATATCTAGTCTGTCTAGTCTGTCTAGGTCTATAGTGGAGTTGGAGGTGTTGGATGTCTAGTCTAGTTCTGGTTCATCTATATTTATAGAGTTGAATATCTAGGCTGAGTAAACGCTGCAGTTGTCGGGCTCAAGCTGAAATTACATTTAAATGTAAAGCACTGTGCTTTTGTAGACAACAGGCCTTTGATTGAATCCTGGCCCTATACTCTAGATCAGGGGCGTCAACCTCAATCAGTGCAAAAGCCATATTGAAAAAACACAAGGGATTCGTGGGCCATATTGAAAAGACACAAGTGATTTGCGGGCCATATTGAAAAGACACAAGGGATTCGTGGGCCATATTGAAAAGACACAAGGGATTCGTGGGCCTTATTGAAAGAACACAAGCGATTCGTGGGCCATGTTGAAAAGACACAAGGAATTGTTGGGCCATATTGAAAAAACACAAGGGACTACCGGGCCATACATAGACTGTTATGGTAATGATTGTTTTACATATGATAAAATATGGCCCTTTATAATGCATATAGCCGTATTAACATATTAAAACAAAATAAGATATCAATATTTGTCCAGCCTTTGCTGCTATTCTTGCAGATGTGCATAATATGCTGCGATCCTAATCAAAAAGTATTTAACTCCAAATACCAAAAACTTAGCTAGATTATTGTACTATTTAAACTTAAAACATTTTTAAATGTTTTTGTTGCACTGCATGGATCACCCGTGCGGTTGAATGCAGCATTGGCTTATGGTGCACTCAAAATGTATTGTCGTTGAGTAGACAGCCTAGGCTACTAGGTTACTGCCCAGATGTTGCTGAAATAGGCCTACGTGTGTCTCCTTTGCATGGTGATTTGTCGCAGGTTTTGTTTTTTGGTTAGTCAAGCATTAAAAACCGAAGCCGGACTACAACATTTTAGTAGCCTAGCTAAAACTGTGGCATTTGTCTGTCTGTCAACTTTCCCTCTGCTGCTTTGCCAGTAAGCGGGACGAACGAAAGCAGCGCAATTGAAGTTTCTTTCACCAATGTGAGCACATCAGGCTATAATTTCATGAAGTAGATGACTCAACTGCAGACTCATTTATACTCGCTTGAGTGTCCTATTGTCCTTTATTAGTAATTTATACCCGCGTCTGAATCCTTTATCTTATAACTTTTTAACAACCAAGATTACATTTTCTGTAGGCTACAGCAATGACCTGTTGGAACCTAAGCTTGAAGTGGACATTTCGATATTTTCGTTTGGAGAAAATAGAATGTTTTATTTATTCAGCTTTATTAAATTGTATTCTTCATACTATAAAATAATATAAAATAATGCCACGGAATTCTAAGCAAATTGTGTCTGCTAAATGAACTCGTGTACCCACAGCCATATGGCATAGCCAGATCAGGACCTAACATAAGTACAACTCAGAGTACGCTACTCTGTTCTTCTGAAATATACTATATTTTCGTCATATCATGTTTCTTTAGACCTGTAGTTAGGACGATTCTACGGACCTGTGTATTAGAACATTAGGAACAAAAATGTATATATTAAATTATTAACCTATCATCCTTAATTTAATATTTTATTTACAATGTACTAATAAAACTAACGGTTTCTTTTTCTTTTCTTGTGGGAGCCTCTGTATTGCCCCCCTCTATTTACATGAAATGGTTCGGTCCTGCCCCAAACCAGGCGGGAACGGTACTTGCTAGCAGTGAATTGCGAGTGAGGAGTGCGGTGGTTCATCATGTCTCAGCTTCCTAAAGAAAAATCTGGCTTCCATAAACGAAAAGAAAGACAGGAGAGAGAAAAGGAAGGGCGACAGTATGTCACCCAATTTTTCACAAAGGAAGATGGGTGTAGTCCGTGAGTGGTGGAAATTAACCTGTTAGTTTAGCCCATAGTGAAATAGCCTACTTTTGCTCTACTAACATTAGTTACATAATATCTTCACAGAAAATACTGAGTGTTTACATTTCGCTCCTCTTTTTGCCGACATTTAATCAATGCAGGCAAATTCATAATAAATCAGTTGTCCCTGCCCCTGCCTGGTGCCAGGCCCAACAGATGCAGCTTCAGGCTCAGCAGCCCTGTCTCCACATCCCCATACCCCTGAACCAGCCCTACTTCCAACTGAAGGAGGTGAGCAGCATTGTGTTGAATGACATGTAAGTTGGCATAATTGCAGGTACAGCAATGCATTGAGGACAGGAATGTGATTCTCCAGTCAGGAAAAATCTCACTTGATACAGAGGCAGCCAATATCAGCGCCTTAAAGGAAGAGATGCAGGCTCTTAGAGATGGATGAGAGGCTCTCCTGTCTGAGGCAACACTGATTGCTACACAAATGGATGTTGCACCTCAATTTAGTAAGGAACACAGCCGCCAGAGGAAAATGAAGAGATTCCATGATGAGACAGCTCAGGACAGTGCAACAAAGGTGTTTTTTTACTGCTATGGACAACATCATAAGTGACTTGGACACTAGGTTCCACACCACTGCAAAAATTGTTGAAGAATTTTCTGCTGTTTTAGCAGATTAGTGAGGATAAAGTCTCTTCTGTGTGCCAACCACTGATCATGAAGTATTCCAGAGATCTTACACCTGAGTTTCAAAATGAAGTAAGACACCTGAACACTGTATATTTACATTTAAGTCATTTAGCAGACGCTCTTATCCAGAGCGACTTACAAATTGGAAAGTTCATACATATTCATCCTGGTCCCCCCGTGGGAATTGAACCCTGGTCCCCCCGTGGGAAATGAACCCACAACCCTGGCGTTGCAAGCGCCATGCTCTACCAACTGAGCCACACGGGACCGTATATGCTGCCACTTTCCCCCCTAACTTGTCCCCTCTTGGTTTCCTGAATGCAATTTGTAAGATGCAGCTGCAAAGCATTTTTGGAGAAGTGTGCTTTGCTTTACGTATATTTTGCACATTACATGTGACTGTTGCTGGTGGCGAGAGAGCTTTCAGTAAGCTAAAACTGATTTTAAAAACTATTTGAGGTCCACTATGTCCCAGGACAGGCTTTGCAGTCTTGCCATGCTGTCCATTGAAAGTCAGTTAGCTAGAAAGCTGGACTTCAAAGACTTGATCAGTGACTTTGCTAGCTGGGCTCTTGGTGACTAAGTCTGTGCAAGGGCCAGTGATAACTGTTAAATGGCATGGCTATGATATTGGATCACTACACACATGATGCCCACAGGCTAAGAACAAGATATATCTCACAAAGTAATGGCTGGATTGCTATAACATTTGTTGTGCACAATCAAGACCCCAAGTGGAAGAAACCTATTGATTTGGTGACCACTTGACCTTTGCTCTAGCGCCACCATCAGGCCTTTTCATTTCCATTTTGTTTTCCATTTCCTCTTTTACAGCTGCTTATTGTCTAGTTGGTATGTATACTTAGTTCAAAAATCTGCTGCTGATTTTATTATTTTGTTATATTATTCTATAGATGATAATGTTAATTGATTTGAATTCAAGAGGTTAATGTATATTTAAGTTATATTTATTTTAACTTTAATGTTAAGATAACTTTCCATTCAAGAATTTTACCATTAAAATTACATTTAGACTGTAAAAGATGGCCTTTAGCACATTTCTTATAGAGGGTATCAGTCTTGCATAAAATAGTGAATTCCACTGTATGCAGAATGTTGCATGCATGTCTGCACAGTGTTATATTTTCACAGCTCACTGTAAGTAAATATCGCACAGTAAATATTGGACTACAAGAGAGTTACAAGCCTGCAAAGGTAGAGTTATTTAAAGCTTTGAATGGGTCGATTGGGTTCTGGAGGTGTGGGGTTACAGCAATTGTGCAGGGTTGGTGTGGCCTGTGGTGGTGGTGGGGCCCAATGTGATATCTTTTCATGGGGCCCAAAATCCCTGGCGGTGCCCCTGGCCCTACCTAGAACACTTTTAAACTTTCGGTCCAGTAGAAGACTCAGTCATTGCTATTAGTTATGATATGATACTGGCTGTCTGGCTCATGTGTGGGAGTGTGTGTGGGTCTGGGATGAGAGGTGTGTGTGTGTGTGTGGCAATGCACTGTTGTTTGGCGTGCAGCACGTTGGCAGTGCATTGCTGTGACTTATAGTGCAGCGCATAGGGGGCTGTATTGAAGCAAGTCAAAATGAATTGACAACCCAAATCATTGCGCAGGCCGGATAGAAATGTGTCACAGCCCTCGGGCCTTGTTTTTTTATTTAACCTTTGTTTAACTAGGCAAGTCAGTTAAGAACAAATTCTTATTTACAATGACGGCCTAGGAACAGTGGGTTAACTGCCTTGTTCAGCGGCAGAACGACAGATTTTTACCTTGTCAGCTCGGGGATTCAATCTAGCAACCTTTCGGTTACTGGCCCAACGCTCTAACCACTAGGCTACCTGCCGCCCCAGGTGGAGTTTTTGACACATCAAATAAAATGTTATTTGTCACATGCGCTGAATACAACAGGTGTAGACCTTACAGTGAAATACTTACACATGCTCTAGATCTACGGTTGTCCAGGTCAGCTTTGCCTTAGGGCTGGATTAAATCCGTATCACGCAAGTTCAGCGCTATAGCGCAATTGAGATTTAAAAGTAAATTCGTATGGAGCTGACATACAGTGCCTTTGGAAAGTATTCGGACCCCTTGAGTTTTTCCACATTTTGTTATGTTACAGCCTTATTCTAAAATGGATTATATTGTTTTTTCCCCTCATCGATCTACACACAATACCTCATAATGACAAAGCAAAAACAGTTTTTTTGAAAATGTTACTAATTTATTACAAATACAAAACAGAAATATCACATTTACATATTCACACCCTTTACTCAGTACTTTGTTGAAGAAACCTTTGGCAGCGATTACAGCATCAAGTCTTCTTGGGTATGACGCTACAAGCTTGGCACACCTGTATTTGGTGAGTTTCTCCCATTCTTCTCTGCAGATCCTCTCAAGCTCTGTCAGGTTGGATGGGGAGCGTTGCTGCACAGCTATTTTCAGGTCTCTCCAGAGATGTTCGATTGGGTTCAAGTCCGGGCTCTGGCTGGTCCACTCAAGGATATTTCGAGACTTGTCCCAAAGCCACTCCTCCGTTGTCTTGGCTGTGTGCTTAGGGTCGTTGTCCTGTTGGAAGGTGAACCTTCGTCCCAGTTTGAGGTCCTGAACGCTCCAGAGCAGATTTTCAACAAGGATCTCTCTGTACTTTGCTCTGTTCATCTTTGCCTTGATCCTGACTAGTCTCCCAGTCCCTGCCACTGAAAAACATCCCCACAGCATGATGCTGCCACCACCATGCTTCACCGTAGGCATGCCAGGTTTCCTCCAGATGTGACGCTTGGTATTTACGGCAAATAAATCTTGGTTTCATCAGACCAGAGGTGCTTTAGGTGCCTTTTGGCAAACTCGAAGCGAGCTGTCCTGTGCCTTTTACTGAGGAGTGGCTGCCGTCTGACCACTCTACTATAACGGTCTGATTGGTGGAGTGCTGCAGAGATGGTTGTTCTTCTGGAAAGTTCTCCCATCTCCACAGAGGAACTCTAGACCTCTGTCTGAGTGAGCATCGGGTTCTTGGTCACCTACCTGACCAAGGCCCTTCTCCCCAGATAGCTCAGTCTGGCCGGCAACTGTGTTCTTGGGGACCTTTAATGCTGCAGAAATGTTTGGTACCCTTCCCTAGATCTGTGGCTTCACACAATCCTGTCCCGGAGCTCTACGGACAATTCCTTCAACCTCATGGCTTGGGTTTTGCTCTGACATGCACTTTCAACTATGGGACCTTATATAGACAGGTGTGTGCCTTTCCAAATCATGTCCAATCAATTTGTAGAAGTTGTAGAAAAATCTCAAGGGTGATCAATGGAAACAGGATGGACCTGATCTCAATTGCAAGTCTCATAGCAAAGGGTCTGAATATTTATGTAAATAAGGTATTTCTGTTTATTTATTTTTTATTAGCAAACATTTTGCTTTGTCATTATGGGTTATTGTGTGTAGATTTCTGAGATTTGTTTGAATTTTTTATCCATGTTATAATAAGGCTGTAACATAACAAAATGTGGAAAAAGTCAAGGGGTCTGAATACTTCCCGAAGGCAGCTACTTCCCGAAGGCAGCGTTGTGCATAGTGCTGAACATAGCGCCATAGTGCTGAACATAGTGCCATAGTGCTGAACATAGCGCCATAGTGCTGAACATAGTGCCATAGTGCTGAACATAGTGCCATAGTGCTGAACATAGCGCCATAGTGCTGAACATAGTGCCATAGTGCTGAACATAGCGCCATAGAGCTGAACATAGCGCCATAGTGCTGAACATAGTGCCATAGTGCTGAACATAGCGCCATAGTGCTGAACATAGCGCCATAGTGCTGAACATAACGCCATAGTGCTGAACATAGCGCCATAGTGCTGAACATAGCGCTATAGTGCTGAACATAGCGCCATAGAGCTTAACATAGCGCCATAGTGCTGAACATAGCGCCATAGAGCTGAACATAGTGCCATAGTGCTGAACATAGCGCTGAACATAGCGCCATAGTGCTGAACATAGCGCCATAGTGCTGAACATAGTGCCATAGTGCTGAACATAGCTCCATAGTGTTGAACATAGCGCCATAGTGCTGAACATAGCGCCATAGTGCTGAACATCCTGCAACTAATGATGTCCAGCCGCTCGATAACCTGCCCACTCGACCCCATCACCACTTCCCTTCTCTACACTATCACGTCCCTCATCAACTCATCCCTGACCACTGGCTGCATCCCCTCTGACTTCAAAAAGTCGCTCCCCTCCTCAATAAACTAACACTCGGCCCCTCTGATTCCAACTACAGACCAGTATCCCTTCTTTCTTTTCTTTCCAAAACACTTGAAAATGCTGTTTCTGACCAACACTCTCGCTATCTCTCTCAGAACGATATTCTTGACACTAACCAGTCATGCTTCAAGATGGGTCACTCAACTGAGACTGCTCTTCTCTGTGTCACAGATGATCCCCGCACTGCCAATGCTGACTCTCTCTCCTCTGTTCTCATTCTCCTATTTCTATCCGCTGCCGTAAACCATTAGCTCCTCCTCTCCACCCTCTCAGAGCTGATTGTCTAAGGCTCTGCACACTCTTGGATTGCATCCTACCTGGCAGGCCGCTACTATCAGGTGACTTGGAGAGGATCTGTGTCTGCACCACGTGCTCTCACTACTGGTATCCCCCAGGGCTTGGTTCTAGGCCCTCTCCCCTTTTCTCCATCATATCCTCACACGGTCTCTCCTATCGTTGCTATGCAGATGACACTCAACTACTTTTGTCATTCCCCCCTTCTGACACCCAGGTGGCGACAAGCATCTCTGCGTGCCTGCCAGATATCTCAGATTGAATTAGTGGGCCGACATCCAATCTCAATTTCAACAACATGGAGCTGCTCTGACTCCCGGGGAAGGCCTGCCGCTCCAACACCTCTCCATCACGGTTGACAACTCCACTGTGTCCCCTTCACAGAGTGCAAAGAACCTTGGCGTGACCCTGGACAATACCCTATTATTCTCTGCAAACAACAAAACAGTGACCCGCTCCTGCAGGTTCATTCTGTGCAACATTTGTAGAGTACAACCTTTCCTCACACAGGAAGAGGCGGAGCTGTGACGTCAATGGTGGGCGTTAGTGGGATCGTGAGATTTTGGATGTTTCTTCCTCAATCTTGGAGAATGCCATGTACTGAACACTACCAACTTTTCTCAGTCTCATCATGTTCCATGTTAATTCAGGTATGTAATGCGCAAAAAGTGCAATATGACAATTGACATAACATGGTTAACTACATAGTCCATGAGTTTGGTGATGTTTGAAGGCAATTGAAGGGAGTTTTAACTGAGTGAAAAACCCCTGCAACTTATCCAGAACACCGCAGCCCGTCTGGCATTCAACCTTCCCAAGTTCTCCCATGTCACCCCGCTCCTCCGTACACTCCATTGCCTGCCAGTCGAAGCTCGCATCCACTACAAGACCATGGCGCTTGCCTATGGAGCAACAAGAGCAACTTAAATAACATATCTGTTGTATCCCCCCCAACAAAATACAAATGAAATGCATTTGTCTTTTCCTACTAGCACTGACTTCTTTATTGAAGAAAAATGTACTTACTTCGACTGTGATATGTAGTTGTCTCACCTCGCTATCTTACGATGAATACACTAACTGTAAATCGCTCTGGATAAGAACATCTGCTAAATGACTAACATGTAAATGTAATGTGTTGTTAGCATAGCTATGCTTTAGCCATCAAAAGGGATTTACACCCATTCAGCTGAACTCATTCCTGTGTGGACAGAGCAGTCAGGTTTAACCTAACACATGTAAAACCATCAAAGTTACCCGTTTTAGTGGAATCGTTCTAAAACCGTAGCTAAGGTAAGTGACGTGCAAGGTAAGTGACGTGCAATAGAGCCTCTGTTTCTATGATGGCTGATGTACAATAAAACTCCAGCCCACATGTTGCAGGTGGTCCCATAACACCATTCTACAGTTGTTGTTTATTGATATTCTAGTTTTGTCCCTTTAGGGCACCTGTAACTTGCTTACCTACGTTTAAATGCTTGGAATGTTCTTCCTGTGAAACGCATTAAGCAATGCCCACGTTAATTTCTACTCCCGTCTCATGTCATGTCCTTATATTAGTTGTATAAGTAATACAGTGTGCTATACAACAAAACTGGCAACGAGGAAGAAACGTTCTCACGTTTGTGCTCATCATCTTTGGCAGAAAGTCTTGAGTTAGAAAGTCTTTTTTTTCGCCGTAGAAAGACGCAAACAAAACGTGGAGCTAGCCAGTCGAGTGATGCTAGCTAGCTTTTGATGTCACGGCAACGAGAGCCTCGAGGGATAGGAAGAGTTTCGCTGCGGGAGAAAGTGAAGTCAGCGTGAGTTAAAAGAAAGAAAGAAAAGGGTCTGGGAGTAAGGGACCGTCTGAAAAGTGTGAGAAAGAAAAATAAACCGAAAATGTCTGCATTGATTGGAAATATAGGAACATTTGATGAATCTGTGGAACAATGGAGTTCTTACACAGAACGTTTTGAGTACTTTGTGTTGGCAAATGGAATTAAAGCAGAAGTTGTTGTGCCAACAATTTTTGACTGTTATGGGGGGGAAAAACATTCAATCTACTGCGCAGCCTAGTAACGCCTGAAAAACCAGGTGATAAATCATATGATGAAATTGTGGCTACCTTAAAAGGACATTATTCTCCCAAACCACTAATAATCGCAGAGAGATTCCGGTTTCATAAGAGAAATCAAGATGAGGGGGAATCAATCTCACAGTTTGTGGCTGTATTGATACAGTTATCTGAACACTGTGAATTTGGGAGTTCAATGAGTGACACTATACGTGATCGGTTAGTGTGTGGCATGCGCAGCGAGGCAATTCAGTAACGCCTTTTGACTGAGAGTAACTTAACATTGCAGAGAGCAATAGAAGTGAGTACGTCAATGGAAATGGCAAATAATGACGCACAACAGCTAAGTGCATCGACCAAAGTGCATAAGGTGTCTACGTGGTTAAAAAACAAGGCAGGAGGTGGCAAGCCATGCTATTGCTGTGGGAAACCAGGTCACCAAGCAGAGGAGTGTTGGTGCAAAGACTTAGACTGCAGAAGTTGTGGGGAAAAAGGGTCACATCGAACGTGCATGTAAAAATAAAAAGACACAATCAAACAAAAGTACTGAACAAAGGAAAAGCGACTTCAGGAAGTACAAAAAGAAAGTGCATGAAATGGAGCACACAGAGGATGAACAAAGTGATACCCTGTCTGGAGGGGAAGAATCTTTGCATGTCATGTCCATTTCAGACAATGGATACGGCTACTGGGTGACACCGCTACTGGATGGAAACGCAGTACGGATGCAAGTGGACACTGGAGCAGCCATATCTTTGCTGTCTGAGGCTGTATACAAGGAGAAACTACATCCCCTCACACTACAGCCCACAAAGATGACGCTGAAAACATACACCGGTGAGTTTGTTCCAGTGAGAGGAAGTGTGATTGTTACGGTGGAGCTCAACAAACAGAAGGTAAAGCTACCACTCTACATTGTGAAAGCCAACCATCCAGCATTGCTAGGACGCACATGGCTAGAAAAGATCAAACTAAACTGGCAGGGAATTCACATAGTTGCAAAAGAGGACACAAACCTACAAGGGACATTGAGGAAACACACGGATGTGTTCAAAGGAGAACTTGGCAGTATGAAGGACATAACAGTTAAACTGACCGTGAAACCAGACAGCAAGCCAAAAATGCTTCAAAGCTAGACCTGTCCCATACGCCATAAAACCAAAAGTTGAAATTGAGCTAAACAGACTAGTCGAGAGTGGAGTATTGGATCCAGTGAATGTTAGTGAATGTGCTACACCCATTGTTCCAGTCATAAAAAAAGATGGATCACTCAGACTCTGTGGTGATTTCAAAGTCACCATTAACCCAGTATTGACTGCTGAAAAATATCCACTACCCCTCATTGACGACCTCTTTTCTGGTTTAGCTGGAGGACAAAAATTCAGTAAGATAGACTTATGTCAGGCCTATCTACAGATGCATGTGGACCAAGTCACAAGAACTGTTGACCATAGTGACTCACAAAGGACTGTACAGGTACCGGAGGCTTCCTTTTGGAATCACCTCAGCTCCGGCCTTGTTTCAGAGAGCTATGGACCAGATACTGAGCGGGCTCACTGGGGTCCAATGTTACCTCGATGATTTACTCATCACCGGCAAAGACGAGCAGGAGCACCTGAGAAACCTGAACGCTACACTACAGAGATTGGAGGAGTACGGTCTGAGGGTCCGGAAGGACAAATGCAAGTTTTTCCGGCCCTCTATTGAGTACCTGGGCCACGTCATCGACAGTTCGGGGCTCCACAAGGCGCCATCGAAGGCGAAGGCCGTTGCGGAAGCTCCATCCCCACAGAACGTGAGTCAGCTGAGATCATTCTTAGGACTACTGACATACTACGCAAAGTTTGTGCCAAACCTAGCTAACATGTTAAAGCCACTGCAGGAACTTTTGAACAAAAGCAAACAGTGGAAGTGGACAGACAGATGTGAGGAGGCCTTCAAGAAAGTGAAAACAGCTTTAGCTCAGTCAGAGGCCCTAACCCACTTCAACCCCAACTTGCCATTACAGTTGGCATGTGATGCATCGCCTTATGGCGTTGGTGCAGTTGTCTCACACATCATGCCATCAGGTGAAGAAAGGCCAATTGCTTTCGCATCACGGACCTTAAGTAAAGCCGAGAGCAATTATGCACAGATAGAGCGTGAAGCACTCGCCATTGTGTTTGGAGTTAAGAAATTTCATCAGTTTCTGTTTGGCCGACGATTCACACTGCTGACGGACCGTAGACCCCTCACCTCCATATTTGGTCCCCACACCGGCATTCCGTCGCTTGCAGCCAGCCGCATGCAGCGATGGGCATTATTGTTATCTGCTCACCAGTACGATATCAAGTACAGAAGGTCTGAGCAGCACTGCAATGCAGACAGCCTCTCAAGGCTTCCCTTAGCTGTCGCACACACTGAGCACTCCCAGGATGAAATCTTCTACCTCAAGGAAGTGACGAACGCCCCAGTTACATCTGTCCGAGTGAAAAAGTTCACCCACACTGATCCAGTGATGTCTGAGGTCGTGGACATTGTCACTCGTGGAAAAGAAGTAGAGATGTCGGACAGCCTACAACCTTACCTAGTGAGGAGAAACAAGCTCACAGTTCAGTTTGTATGCTTGCTATGGGGTTTTCGAGTCATCATACTGCCGCCACTGAGAAGGCAGGTGCTTGAAGAATTCCATTCAGGGCACTGTGGCATGGTGTGAATGAAGGAGATTGCACGCAGCTACTTTTGGTGGCCAGGTCTGGACGCAGCTATCGAAGACAAGGTCAAGTCATGTTCTGCATGTCAAAAGATGAGGAACATGCCTCAGCTAGCGCCACTACACCCATGGGACTTCCCAGAGGAGCCTTGGCAGCGAGTCCACATAGACTATGCAGGCCCACTGGAGGATTGTATGTTCTTAGTCGTAGTTGACGCACACAGTAAATGGCCTGAGGTCACAGTGATGAAGAGCACCTCAGCGGAGAGAACCATCGAAGAGCTACGGTCAATCTTCAGTCGCTTCGGCTTGCCAACACAACTCGTTAGTTATAATGGCACCCAACTGGTGTCTGAAGAGTTCCGGTCATTCATGGAAGCAAATGGAATTCAACACATCAAGTCAGCGCCGTATCACCCTGCAACGAACGGCCTCGCTGAAAGGTTTGTCCAAACGATGAAGCAAGCTTTAAAATCATCACAAGGGAACGGCACCCTCAATAGGCGTCTAAACATCTTCCTGTTAACCTACAGAAACACTCCCCACGCTACAACCAAAGTGGCACCCGCGTCAGCCATGATGAAAAGACAGCTTCGCACGCGACTCGACCTCCTGAGACCTCCAAAGACGAAACAGGTTGTACAGACACAACAGTTAGCACAGGTGGAGAGACGGAGAAAAGCAAAATACAGAAGCTTCATGGCTGGAGAGAGATTTCTTGCTCGGAACTACTGCAAAGGTCCAAAGTGGATACCAGCGACAGTGGTTGCACAAACAGGGCCTGTGTCCTACACAGTTCACACACCGGAAAACATAATCTGGAGGAGACACGTGGATCAACTGTTGCCAGGAACCAACCTCAGAGATGACTCCTGTCAAGTGACAAACCAAGATCAGCTACTGGAGACCTACCATGACTACGAGCCATCACCAGAACATCCACTGCAGCAACCTATAAATGTGGAAAGTGCTCCAGACTCACCTGAACCAGCCAGAGTGCTTACGCAGGGTACTGTTGCACCCCAGTCTGGGCATACACCATCACCACTCAGACTCAGAGATAATGTGACTGTAGACTCACCTGTACGTCGTCATTACCCTGCAAGAGAAAGACGACCCCCTGACAGGTTGACTATTTAGTTCAGACTAACCTCCGACATTGGGGCAGAATACACCCCAGGGTTAAGTCTGGGAACTGAGGCAGTCTACCCTCTTTCCCTTATTTAGAAAAGGTTATTCTGAAAAGTTAATTTATTTACATTAAGAGAATTTATGTTAAAAAGAAAACAGTGAATATTTACTTTTTCCTTATGAGTCATCAAAGGTAAAGGGGGAGGAATATGTTGTGTATTGATATTCTAGTTTTGTCCCTTTAGGGCACCTGTAACCCCCCTTGCTTACCTACGTTTAAATGCTTGGAATGTTCTTCCTGTGAAACGCATTAAACAATGCCCACGTTAATTTCTACTCCCGTCTCATGTCATGTCCTTATATTAGTTGTATAATTAATGGTCAACAGGTGTGTGTGTTCCCTATATAGTCTGCGAAGCACTGCGAATGCTTATTGAATTGTTTTATTTCTGCCTTTTCTATTCCAGACATTCTGAAATTCACTAAAGCATCCCATGTATGTAACTTTAGTCTTTCACTTTTCAATTAACATTGTGCTATACAGTGTGCTATACAACAACAGTATATGACAATATATTTTAGAATTCAATTGCCATGTATAAAACACAAAAGTACAGCAATGCATATTAATAGAGCAGTGCTTTTTCATTTTGTTCAGTCGGTGATGTTGAATGTTCTCCCTCGGTTCTATTTCTTTTCAAATCAATTCAAAGACAGTGAGACAGTTTAAAATAATTGTATTGATTCATTTTTTTAGCACTAATTATAATTCTCATCAGTGAATGTATTTAACCAGAATGTAATAATTTACATCAGATATATCTTCGCCCGTTGGATTATACAATATGTGCCAGGATGAGGAAAACAGAACATAACATCCTGAGGAAAATGTGGAAGCATTTTGATACATAACTCCAGTAGAATCATGAAATAAAAATATTTATAAATGTCAATAAAGAGAAGTAAAAAAAAGTCATGATAAAAGAAATACAAAACACCAGGCTCCTTGTTTTATTGTAAATTCAATATTGATTGAGAAGAAAAAAAGATTTCCAGTAAATTAAACAGAACAAAAGAAAATCTTCAAAGCTCTTCTATGTCCTGGCACCCCAATTGTGGAACCAGCTTCCCCCTGAAGCTAGGACAGCAAGAGTCCCTGCCCAACTTCCCAAAAACACTACCTCTTCAAAGATTACCTTAAATAATCCCACAACATCCCTCCTCCCACAATAGCTCATTCCCCCTTACAAGCTTTGCTGAGAGCTACTTCATTGAGGAAACATGTACTTATGTAGTGGTCCCACATAGCTATCTTAAGATGAATGCACTAACTGTAAGTCGCTCTGGATAAGAGCGTCTGATAAATGACAAAAATATGAATGTGTGTTTCAATCAAGTGGTTTTAAATATATTTTTCTTTACTTTCCAACATTGTTTAAAACTGATGTTTGTAATCAATTTACAATATGTTCAATCTTTAAATCTATACTGATCAGGTTTCTCGGTTTTAATAACACTTTTTAATGAGAGGAACTCCCAAGAAGCCACCGGTGCCAAGAGCAAAACACTAGCACCCCCCCCCCCCCCACAGCAGACAGTATCTCCTGAGGTCCAGAGTCAAATGCTCTATACACTCCACTGGTTGCTGATTGAGGTGACCGATCATTGTGACGATATGTCATAGTAGTAATCCCTCAGTCTCGGCTCAACAATCGCAAATCCAGGCCTTTCATCCGCCCTGTAGGAGATAAACAAACGATAAGTACACAGTATAGTGTACTATACCAGAGCCATAGCATCAACAAGATGCCAGATAAGCAACAATAATATCCAGATAGTAATTTCCACTTTTGCCTCAGAACAGTGGTGTAAATTACTTAAGTATAAATACTTTTAAGTACTACTTAAGTAGTTTTTTTTTGGTATCTGTACTTTACTATTTATATTGCTGACAACTTTTACTCCACTACATTCTTAAAGAAAATAATGTACTTTTTACTCCATACACTTTCCCTGATACCTAAAAGTAATTGTTACATTTAGACTGCTAAAGCAGGACAGAATTATGGCACCTGTCAATATACCACTTTGTCATCCCTACTGCCTCTGATCTGGCAGACTCACTAAACACAAATACTGTGTTTGTAAATGATGTCTGAGTGTGCCCCTGTCTCCGTAATTAAAAATAATACACAAATTGTGCCATCTGGTTTGCTTAATATCAGGAATTTGATGTATAGCATTTACTTTAACTTTGTATGAAAATGATGTACTTTTGCTACCACTGTACTTACGTACAATTAAAACCAGATACTTTTAGACTTACTCAAGTAGTATTTTACTGGGTAACTCACTTTTACTTGAGTCATTTTCTGTTAAGGTATCTTTACTTTTACTCAAGTATGACAATTGAGTAGTTTTTCCCACCACTGCCTCAGAACACAATATTGCTTGTAAGTTATGGGATAGTTCTGCTATCTCCCTTTCTCCATTGTCATACTGTATGGAAACTGTAACAAGGTTTTGGATTATCTTTTCTTCCCACAGATAGAACAGGTTTTTAGAAGAAACTGTAGCCTAAGGTCAGTGTTAGATTTGACCTCCTAACTACTGAACCAGGGTTAGATATTATTCATACTCATAGTTAGAATTATCTTCTGATTCTAGATCTGTAATTTGGGCTCCCTTCCTCACTCACTTGTATGTCCAGCACTTATTCATGAGGTCATACATCTCCGGGGGACAGTTGGGGGGGATGTCCATGCGCTCACCATTCTCGATCATCTGGATCACCTCATTTCCTTTCATGCCCTGGGGGGAACAGAGGGTGACATGATGACACCACTCACACACTGATGGCATACCAGACAGCGGCAGCACGTAGTGAATAGGGTGCCATTTTGGGACACAGGCAGACGTGTTGCAAAAGTGCTTAGACTGACTGCTACTACACAACAGGGGACTCAGACTATTAGAATAAGCCATCACTTAATGTGTCATTATGTCAAATAAAGGCCAACGGATGTGTTGTTCTCCCTGTATACACTGAGTGTACAAAACATTAAGAACACCTTCCTAATATTGAGTTGCGCACCCCCCCCCCCCCCCCCCCCCCCCCTGTGTTTGGCCTTCAGAACAGCCTCAATACGTCGGGGCATGGACTCTACAAGGCGTTGAAACCTTGACTCCAATGCTTCCCACAGTTGTGTCAAGTTAGCTGGATGTCCTTTGGGTGGATGACCATTCTTGATACACACAGGAAACTGTTGAGCTTGAAAAACCCAGCAGTTGCAATTCTTGATACAAACCGGTGCGTCACCATTACCATACCCCGTTCAAAGGCACGTGCCCATTCACCCTCTGACTAGCACACATACACAATCCATGTCTCAATTGTCTCAAGTCTTAACAATCCATCTTTAACCCATCTCCTCCCCTTCATCTACACTGATTGAAGTGGATTTAACAAGTGAAATCAACGAGGGATCATAGCCTTCACGTGGATTCACCTGGTCAGTCTATGTCATGGAAAGAGCAGTTCTCCATGTTTTGTACAGTCAGTATAAAAACTGAATTATTTCATCCTAGTCCTGGAGACTCACAGGGGGGCAGGCTTTTGTTCCAACGCAGTAGGTCTACTAGCATGCCTGCTTCTACTGATCTGGGGTTAGATGACAGTAGGTCTCCTAGCATGCCTGCCTCTACTGATCTGGGGTTAGATGACAGTAGGTCTACTAGCATGCCTGCCTCTACTGATCTGGGGTTAGATGACAGTAGGTCTACTAGCATGCCTGCTTCTACTGATCTGGGGTTAGATGACAGTAGGTCTACTAGCATGCCTGCCTCTACTGATCTGGGGTTAGATGACAGTAGGTCTACTAGCATGCCTGCCTCTACTGATCTGGGGTTAGATGACAGTAGGTCTCCTAGCATGTCTGCCTCTACTAATCTGGGGTTAGATGACAGTAGGTCTACTAGCATGCCTGCTTCAACTAATCTGGGGTTAGATGACAGTAGGTCTACTAGCATGCCTGTCTCTACTAATCTGGGGTTAGATGACAGTAGGTCTACTAGCATGCCTGTCTCTACTAATCTGGGGTTAGATGACAGTAGGTCTACTAGCATGCCTGCCTCTACTGATCTGGGGTTAGATGACAGTAGGTCTACTAGCATGCCTGCCTCTACTGATCTGGGGTTAGATGACAGTAGGTCTACTAGCATGCCTGCTTCTACTGATCTGGGGTTAGATGACAGTAGGTCTACTAGCATGCCTGCCTCTACTAATCTGGGGTTAGATGACAGTAGGTCTACTAGCATGCCTGCCTCTACTAATCTGGGGTTAGATGACAGTAGGTCTACTAGCATGCCTGCCTCTACTAATCTGGGGTTAGATGACAGTAGGTCTACTAGCATGCCTGCTTCTACTGATCTGGGGTTAGATGACAGTAGGTCTACTAGCATGCCTGCCTCTACTAATCTGGGGTTAGATGACAGTAGGTCTACTAGCATGCCTGCTTCTACTGATCTGGGGTTAGATGACAGTAGGTCTACTAGCATGCCTGCTTCTACTGATCTGGGGTTAGATGACAGTAGGTCTACTAGCATGCCTGCTTCAACTAATCTGGGGTTAGATGACAGTAGGTCTACTAGCATGCCTGCTTCAACTAATCTGGGGTTAGATGACAGTAGGTCTACTAGCATGCCTGCTTCTACTAATCTGGGGTTAGATGACAGTAGGTCTACTAGCATGCCTGCTTCAACTAATCTGGGGTTAGATGACAGTAGGTCTACTAGCATGTCTGCCTCTACTAATCTGGGGTTAGATGACAGTAGGTCTACTAGCATGCCTGCTTCTACTGATCTGGGGTTAGATGACAGTAGGTCTACTAGCATGCCTGCCTCTACTGATCTGGGGTTAGATGACAGTAGGTCTACTAGCATGCCTGTCTCTACTAATCTGGGGTTAGATGACAGTAGGTCTACTAGCATGCCTGTCTCTACTAATCTGGGGTTAGATGACAGTAGGTCTACTAGCATGCCTGCTTCTACTGATCTGGGGTTAGATGACAGTAGGTCTACTAGCATGCCTGCTTCTACTGATCTGGGGTTAGATGACAGTAGGTCTACTAGCATGCCTGCTTCAACTAATCTGGGGTTAGATGACAGTAGGTCTACTAGCATGCCTGCTTCAACTAATCTGGGGTTAGATGACAGTAGGTCTACTAGCATGCCTGCTTCTACTAATCTGGGGTTAGATGACAGTAGGTCTACTAGCATGCCTGCTTCAACTAATCTGGGGTTAGATGACAGTAGGTCTACTAGCATGTCTGCCTCTACTAATCTGGGGTTAGATGACAGTAGGTCTACTAGCATGCCTGCTTCTACTGATCTGGGGTTAGATGACAGTAGGTCTACTAGCATGCCTGCTTCTACTGATCTGGGGTTAGATGACAGTAGGTCTACTAGCATGCCTGCCTCTACTAATGTGGGGTTAGATGACAGTAGGTCTACTAGCATGCCTGCTTCTACTAATCTGGGGTTAGATGACAGTAGGTCTCCTAGCATGCCTGCTTCAACTAATCTGGGGTTAGATGACAGTAGGTCTCCTAGCATGCCTGCTTCAACTAATCTGGGGTTAGATGACAGTAGGTCTACTAGCATGCCTGCTTCAACTAATCTGGGGTTAGATGACAGTAGGTCTCCTAGCATGCCTGCTTCAACTAATCTGGGGTTAGATGACAGTAGGTCTACTAGCATGCCTGCTTCTACTGATCTGGGGTTAGATGACAGTAGGTCTACTAGCATGCCTGCTTCTACTAATCTGGGGTTAGATGACAGTAGGTCTCCTAGCATGCCTGCTTCTACTGATCTGGGGTTAGATGACAGTAGGTCTACTAGCATGCCTGCCTCTACTAATCTGGGGTTAGATGACAGTAGGTCTACTAGCATGCCTGCCTCTACTAATCTGGGGTTAGATGACAGTAGGTCTCCTAGCATGCCTGCTTCAACTAATCTGGGGTTAGATGACAGTAGGTCTACTAGCATGCCTGCTTCTACTAATCTGGGGTTAGATGACAGTAGGTCTCCTAGCATGCCTGCTTCTGCTGATCTGGGGTTAGATGACAGTAGGTCTACTAGCATGCCTGCCTCTACTAATCTAGGGTTAGATGACAGTAGGTCTACTAGCATGCCTGCCTCTACTGATCTGGGGTTAGATGACAGTAGGTCTACTAGCATGCCTGCCTCTACTAATCTGGGGTTAGATGACAGTAGGTCTACTAGCATGCCTGCCTCTACTGATCTGGGGTTAGATGACAGTAGGTCTACTAGCATGCCTGCCTCTACTGATGTGGGGTTAGATGACAGTAGGTCTACTAGCATGCCTGCTTCTACTAATCTGGGGTTAGATGACAGTAGGTCTCCTAGCATGCCTGCTTCAACTAATCTGGGGTTAGATGACAGTAGGTCTACTAGCATGCCTGCTTCAACTAATCTGGGGTTAGATGACAGTAGGTCTACTAGCATGCCTGCTTCTACTAATCTGGGGTTAGATGACAGTAGGTCTACTAGCATGCCTGCTTCTACTGATCTGGGGTTAGATGACAGTAGGTCTACTAGCATGCCTGCTTCTACTAATCTGGGGTTAGATGACAGTAGGTCTCCTAGCATGCCTGCTTCTACTGATCTGGGGTTAGATGACAGTAGGTCTACTAGCATGCCTGCCTCTACTGATCTGGGGTTAGATGACAGTAGGTCTACTAGCATGCCTGCCTCTACTAATCTGGGGTTAGATGACAGTAGTTCTCCTAGCATGCCTGCTTCAACTAATCTGGGGTTAGATGACAGTAGGTCTACTAGCATGCCTGCTTCTACTAATCTGGGGTTAGATGACAGTAGGTCTCCTAGCATGCCTGCTTCTACTGATCTGGGGTTAGATGACAGTAGGTCTACTAGCATGCCTGCCTCTACTAATCTGGGGTTAGATGACAGTAGGTCTACTAGCATGCCTGCCTCTACTAATGTGGGGTTAGATGACAGTAGGTCTACTAGCATGCCTGCTTCTACTGATCTGGGGTTAGATGACAGTAGGTCTACTAGCATGCCTGCTTCTACTGATCTGGGGTTAGATGACAGTAGGTCTACTAGCATGCCTGCTTCAACTAATCTGGGGTTAGATGACAGTAGGTCTACTAGCATGCCTGCTTCAACTAATCTGGGGTTAGATGACAGTAGGACTACTAGCATGCCTGCTTCAACTAATCTGGGGTTAGATGACAGTAGGTCTACTAGCATGCCTGCTTCAACTAATCTGGGGTTAGATGACAGTAGGTCTACTAGCATGCCTGCCTCTACTGATCTGGGGTTAGATGACAGTAGGTATCCTAGCATGTCTGCCTCTACTAATCTGGGGTTAGATGACAGTAGGTCTACTAGCATGCCTGCTTCTACTGATCTGGGGTTAGATGACAGTAGGTCTCCTAGCATACCTGCTTCAACTAATCTGGGGTTAGATGACAGTAGGTCTACTAGCATGCCTGCCTCTACTAATCTGGGGTTAGATGACAGTAGGTCTACTAGCATGCCTGCCTCTACTGATCTGGGGTTAGATGACAGTAGGTCTACTAGCATGCCTGCCTCTACTAATCTAGGGTTAGATGACAGTAGGTCTACTAGCATGCCTGCCTCTACTGATCTGGGGTTAGATGACAGTAGGTCTACTAGCATGCCTGCTTCTACTGATCTGGGGTTAGATGACAGTAGGTCTACTAGCATGCCTGCCTCTACTAATCTGGGGTTAGATGACAGTAGGTCTACTAGCATGCCTGCCTCTACTGATCTGGGGTTAGATGACAGTAGGTCTACTAGCATGCCTGCTTCTACTGATCTGGGGTTAGATGACAGTAGGTCTACTAGCATGTCTGCCTCTTCTAATCTGGGGTTAGACAATTGTCGAAGCATGATTATAAAATAACCCTTTATGAAAATGATTTAAATAACAAAGTAACAACCAATGTACTAGGTAATGTACCTTGTATGGTGACGTAATGTACCTTGTACGGTGACGTAATGTACCTTGTATGGTGATGTAATGTTCCTTGTACGGTGATGTAATGTACCTTGTATGGTGATGTAATGTTCCTTGTACGGTGATGTAATGTACCTTGTACGGTGACGTAATGTACCTTGTATGGTGACGTAATGTACCTTTTATGGTGATGTAATGTTCCTTGTACGGTGATGTAATGTACCTTGTACGGTGACGTAATGTACCTTGTACGGTGACGTAATGTACCTTGTACGGTGACGTAATGTACCTTGTACGGTGACGTAATGTACCTTGTACGGTGACGTAATGTACCTTGTACGGTGACGTAATGTACCTTGTGTGGTGACGTAATGTACCTTGTACGGTGACGTAATGTACCTTGTACGGTGACGTAATGTACCTTGTACGGTGACGTAATGTATCTTGTACGGTGATGTAATGTACCTTGTATGGTGACGTAATGTACCTTGTACGGTGACGTAATGTACCTTGTATGGTGATGTCATTTATCTTGTATGGTGACGTAATGTACCTTGTATGGTGACGTAATGTACCTTGTGTGGTGACGTAATGTACCTTGTATGGTGATGTCATTTATCTTGTATGGTGATGTAATGTACCTTGTACGGTGACGCAATGTACCTTGTACGGTGACGTAATGTACCTTGTACGGTGACGTAATGTACCTTGTACGGTGACGTAATGTACCTTGTACGGTGACGTAATGTACCTTGTACGGTGACGTAATGTACCTTGTACGGTGACGTAATGTACCTTGTACGGTGATGTCATTTATCTTGTATGGTGATGTCATTTATCTTGTATGGTGATGTAATGTACCTTGTATGGTGACGTAATGTACCTTGTATGGTGACGTAATGTACCTTGTACGGTGACGTAATGTACCTTGTACGGTGACGTAATGTACCTTGTACGGTGACGTAATGTACCTTGTACGGTGACGTAATGTACCTTGTATGGTGATGTAATGTACCTTGTATGGTGATGTAATGTACCTTGTATGGTGACGTAATGTACCTTGTATGGTGATGTCATTTATCTTGTATGGTGATGTAATGTACCTTGTACGGTGACGTAATGTACCTTGTACGGTGACGTAATGTACCTTGTACGGTGACGTAATGTACCTTGTGCGGTGATGTAATGTACCTTGTATGGTGACGTAATGTATCTTGTATGGTGATGTAATGTACCTTGTATGGTGACGTAATGTACCTTGTGTGGTGACGTAATGTACCTTGTATGGTGATGTCATTTATCTTGTATGGTGATGTAATGTACTTTGTATGGTGACGTAATGTACCTTGTACGGTGACGTAATGTACCTTGTACGGTGACGTAATGTACCTTGTACGGTGACGTAATGTACCTTGTACGGTGACGTAATGTACCTTGTACGGTGACGTAATGTACCTTGTACGGTGACGTAATGTACCTTGTACGGTGACGTAATGTACCTTGTGTGGTGATGTAATGTACCTTGTATGGTGACGTAATGTATCTTGTATGGTGATGTAATGTACCTTGTATGGTGACGTAATGTACCTTGTGTGGTGACGTAATGTATCTTGTACGGTGATGTCATTTATCTTGTATGGTGATGTCATTTATCTTGTATGGTGATGTAATGTACCTTGTACGGTGACGTAATGTACCTTGTATGGTGACGTAATGTACCTTGTACGGTGACGTAATGTACCTTGTGCGGTGATGTAATGTACCTTGTATGGTGACGTAATGTATCTTGTATGGTGATGTAATGTACCTTGTATGGTGACGTAATGTACCTTGTGTGGTGACGTAATGTACCTTGTATGGTGATGTCATTTATCTTGTATGGTGATGTAATGTACTTTGTATGGTGACGTAATGTACCTTGTACGGTGACGTAATGTACCTTGTACGGTGACGTAATGTACCTTGTACGGTGACGTAATGTACCTTGTACGGTGACGTAATGTACCTTGTACGGTGACGTAATGTACCTTGTACGGTGACGTAATGTACCTTGTACGGTGACGTAATGTACCTTGTACGGTGACGTAATGTACCTTGTGTGGTGACGTAATGTACCTTGTGTGGTGACGTAATGTATCTTGTATGGTGATGTAATGTACCTTGTATGGTGACGTAATGTACCTTGTGTGGTGACGTAATGTATCTTGTACGGTGATGTCATTTATCTTGTATGGTGATGTCATTTATCTTGTATGGTGATGTAATGTACCTTGTATGGTGACGTAATGTACCTTGTACGGTGATGTAATGTACCTTGTATGGTTACGTAATGTACCTTGTGTGGTGACGTAATGTATCTTGTACGGTGATGTCATTTATCTTGTATGGTGATGCAATGTACCTTGTATGGTGACGTAATGTACCTTGTATGGTGACGTAATGTACCTTGTGTGGTGACGTAATGTATCTTGTACGGTGATGTCATTTATCTTGTACGGTGATGTAATGTACCTTGTATGGTGACGTGATGTACCTTGTATGGTGACGTAATGTACCTTGTATGGTGACGTAATGTACCTTGTATGGTGACGTAATGTACCTTGTACGGTGACGTAATGTACCTTGTACGGTGACGTAATGTACCTTGTACGGTGACGTAATGTACCTTGTACGGTGACGTAATGTACCTTGTACGGTGACGTAATGTACCTTGTACGGTGACGTAATGTACCTTGTACGGTGACGTAATGTACCTTGTGCGGTGATGTAATGTACCTTGTGTGGTGATGTAATGTACCTTGTATGGTGACGTAATGTATCTTGTATGGTGATGTAATGTACCTTGTATGGTGACGTAATGTACCTTGTGTGGTGACGTAATGTATCTTGTATGGTGATGTAATGTACTTTGTATGGTGACGTAATGTACCTTGTATGGTGACGTAATGTACCTTGTATGGTGACGTAATGTACCTTGTATGGTGACGTAATGTACCTTGTATGGTGACGTAATGTACCTTGTATGGTGATATACTGTACCTTGTATGGTGATGTCATTTATCTTGTATGGTGATGTAATGTACTTTGTATGGTGACGTAATGTACCTTGTATGGTGATATACTGTACCTTGTATGGTTTCATCCCTAGCGTGTACGCCTCCCACATCAGGACCCCAAAGCTCCACACGTCACTCTTACAGGAGAACTTGAAATAGTTCATACACTCTGGGGCGTACCATTTCACTGGCCACTTCCCATGGCCTTTTGCCTAGAGAGCAGGGTCGAATCAAACATCAGGGAATGGATTAATCCTAACCCTAGAGAGTCGGGTTGAATCAAACATCAGGGAATGGATTAATCCTAACCCTAGAGAGCAGGGTCGAATCAAACATCAGGGAATGGATTAATCCTAACCCTAGAGAGCAGGGTCGAATCAAACATCAGGGAATGGATTAATCCTAACCCTAGAGAGCAGGGTCGAATCAAACATCAGGGAATGGATTAATCCTAACCCTAGAGAGCAGGGTCGAATCAAACATCAGGGAATGGATTAATCCTAACCCTAGAGAGCAGGGTCGAATCAAACATCAGGGAATGGATTAATCCTAACCCTAGAGAGCAGGGTCGAATCAAACATCAGGGAATGGATTAATCCTAACCCTAGAGAGCAGGGTCAATGCAAACATCAGGGAATGGATTTCAGTTTCCCCTCCCCACTCAGACCACTGACTGGAAGTCCTAGCTAAATTCTTGCTTGAGAAATTGCTCTTTGCTAAGAAGCTATTTTTGTTTGTTTTTATTCAAAATTGTCAAAAATAAATCACAGTAAGGTATCTACTTGTTACTCAGAAATTATTTTATATTGAAATTACTGTAGAACTGTTCACCCGACTGTCATTGTGGACAGAGTCTCTCTTGAAATATGCTTTTATCTGGATCAATAAAGGTTCAATAGAGTTTTCCTAGAGTTCAATAAGGTCAAAACTCAGTTGATGTGCCAATCATTTCCTCTTTTAGGATAACTTTTTAGGAGTTCCAAACTCCTTTCATACTGTATTCGATCGATCTGACAGGACAATTAGAAGTAAAAATCGGGGATAGACTTTAGAAGATGAGGCACAGATAGTCTGAACTTCGCCAAGGGGGTAAGGGCACGACAATAATTATATCTGAATTGAATACCTTATAGTAGTTCTCCTCCTCTGTGAGAGCCTTGGACAGACCAAAGTCGCTGATCTTGGCATAGTGCTGGGTGACCAGCAGCACGTTCCTGGCCGCAAGGTCCCTGTGCACAAAGTTGTGCTCCTCCAGGTACTTCATGCCCATAGAAACCTGGTGCACCAGCTCTGTGATGTTCTTAATGGAGATCTGTCTGTGGACAGGATCAATGGCTGTAAGTGACACTGAACACTGAATTATACTGTATCTCAGGTGTAAAACTCCAGTCCTCGAGGACCGAGTGTCTGCAGGTTTTCGCTTCTCCCTTCTACTTGATTGATCAATTAAGGTCCCTGATGAGTTAGGAACTCCCCTCACCTGATTATCTAGGTCTTAAATTATGAGTTAGGAACTCCCCTCACCTGATTATCTAGGTCTTAATTGATGAGTTAGGAACTCCCCTCACCTGGTTGTCTAGGTCTCAGTTGATGAGTTAGGAACTCCCCTCACCCGGTTGTCTAGGTCTTAATTGATGAGTTAGGAACTCCCCTCACCTGGTTGTCTAGGTCTCAGTTGATGAGTTAGGAACTCCCCTCACCCGGTTGTCTAGGTCTTAATTGATGAGTTAGGAACTCCCCTCACCCGGTTGTCTAGGTCTTAATTGATGAGTTAGGAACTCCCCTCACCTGGTTGTCTAGGTCTCAGTTGATGAGTTAGGAACTCCCTTCACCTGGTTGTCTAGGTCTCAGTTGATGAGTTAGGAACTCCCCTCACCCGGTTGTCTAGGTCTTAATTGATGAGTTAGGAACTCCCCTCACCTGGTTGTCTAGGTCTCAGTTGATGAGTTAGGAACTCCCTTCACCTGGTTGTCTAGGTCTCAGTTGATGAGTTAGGAACTCCCCTCACCCGGTTGTCTAGGTCTTAATTGATGAGTTAGGAACTCCCCTCACCTGGTTGTCTAGGTCTCAGTTGATGAGTTAGGAACTCCCCTCACCCGGTTGTCTAGGTCTTAATTGATGAGTTAGGAACTCCCCTCACCCGGTTGTCTAGGTCTTAATTGATGAGTTAGGAACTCCCCTCACCTGGTTGTCTAGGTCTCAGTTGATGAGTTAGGAACTCCCCTCACCTGGTTGTCTAGGTCTTCATTGATGAGTGAGGAACTCCCCTCAGCTGGTTGTCTAGGTCTTAAATGATGAGTTAGGAACTCCCTTCACCTGGTTGTCTAGGTCTCAGTTGATGAGTTAGGAATTCCCCTCACCTGATTATCTAGGTCTTAATTGATGAGTTAGGAACTCCCTTCACCTGGTTGTCTAGGTCTCAGTTGATGAGTTAGGAACTCCCCTCACCTGGTTGTCTAGGTCTCAGTTGATGAGTTAGGAACTCCCCTCACCTGGTTGTCTAGGTCTCAGTTGATGAGTTAGGAACTCCCCTCACCCGGTTGTCTAGGTCTCAGTTGATGAGTTAGGAACTCCCTTCACCTGGTTGTCTAGGTCTCAGTTGATGAGTTAGGAACTCCCCTCACCTGGTTGTCTAGGTCTCAGTTGATGAGTTAGGAACTCCCCTCACCTGGTTGTCTAGGTCTCAGTTGATGAGTTAGGAACTCCCCTCACCTGGTTGTCTATGACTTAATTGGACACAAATTGAAAGGAAAAAACAAAAACCAGCAGACACTAGGCCCTCCATGGAATGAGTTTGACACCTCTGTGTGTAGCTCTAAGATTATGGTTTTGGGTTCTAAGGGAGAGGGAAGGAAGAAATCCCTTAGAACCCAAAATCAAATATCACTTGTACGCCGGCCAGCTTCACCATTTAGCCAGCTTCGCATAAATGTTAACGATCTGTCATGAAAGGCTGGAAGTAATATTGGAGTGGGAAGGTTGTGATGTGTAAATGGTATTAGTGAAGACAGGATGTTTAACCATATTGGTGTATAGGGTGCTAGCCTAGGAGGCTGAGGCGTGGTCCTGTGGCCCATTGTGACATAGCTACGTGGCTCTGTAACCCCCGTCTGCATGGGTTGAACAGCCTGACCGCGCACCTCCCAAAAATTCTGCGTAGGCGGCTGCCATTCAACTACTTAAATGTGATGATGGATAAATAGCTTTAGCCGCGGTGAGAACTCGAAAACTATGAATGCCAACAGACAAATATTCTAGAACAAATTCGGTTTGGATGTTTTAAAACGTAGGTTTGTGATTTGGCCTTACACCATAATTGTCAGACTGATGGAAGTACAGTACATACCGAAGAGTGAGACTGACTGGGGAACTTACTTGTGCCTCTGGAGGTACTTGTGGAGCGGCCCCAGTTCGGCCAGCTCCATGACCAGCATGAGGCTCTCGGCCTCGCAGATGCCAATCATGCGGACGATGTAGGGGTTGTCCAGCTGCTGCATGACGTTGGCTTCCCGCAGCATCTCCTCCTTCACTGCTGGGTTGTTGTCGTCATTCTTGAGGATCTTCACTGCCACCGGCTTCTCTGTCCTGGGGAGATGGAGAGATGACATCACTGCTTAGTGGAAAGCTAATGGCCAGCATATTTTTTATGATGATGTTGACGTGATGTTTTTGAGAATGTGCATTGTGCACTTTACTTACCTTCTATGTAACTTTGTACTATTGTTGCTGCTAATGTTGATAATTAGTATTGGTATATTTACAGTATTTTGATGGCTGCCATGCCTGAAGCACTAGCATTGTATGTAGTACCTGTGTGTGCAGTATCTCAGTATCATTGTGATTTAATGTGTTTTTTAAAATATGTTTTTTTTTACATCTTATGTGGTGCTCCTTGATGCAAAACCAATTTCCCTCTGGGATAAATAAAGTTGAAACTTGAATTTGAAGCTAGCTACTTTATAGCCAACTGAAATACTAGCTGTTACATACAAGTTTAGCGGTTATAGTTTTGTTATTTTTTTTCTTTACCTTTATTTTGACAGGGAGGGATGCTATTAGTGACATCAATAATTTCAGGTTATTTCCCCAATGTGAGAGGCTAGCTAGTTGTCTGACCTCTGCTGCAGCATACTAGCTAGCAGTGTTGTAAGCCAGTCTACAGTCGTTCTCAAGACCACAAATTGAGTGTCTCGGTCTTGTCTTGGTGTCAGATACATTTTTACCTGGTCTTAACTCGGCCTCGGACAATGAGGACTCATTATTTTCCGAGACCAGCCAAAACCAGCGGAGTCAGTCAGAGCATGAAATCGCTTCGCCTGGCCAAATACCCACACTCCTTTGATGACAAATGAATATCTTATTGCCTATGAAACCTTGGCTTCCTGTTTTACTGGTAACATTACTGTCCTTTTCTTTCATTTAAAAATATTCTCAAACTTGTCGCTCTCGTCAGAATTTCCTTAATTTGCTGTTAGGGAAGAGTGGGGCAAATTGTTTGAAAGTTGGGCGCTCACTATTAGTAAGACAGGGGGAAGTTGTAACATACAGTACCAATGAAAAGTTTGGACACAACTACTCATTCAAGGGTTTTTCCTTTTTTTTGTTGTTGCTATTTTCTACAAAGTAGCCACCCTTTGCTTTGATGACAGCTTTGCACACTCTTGGCATTCTCTCAACCAGCTTCATGAGGTAGTCACCTGGAATGCATTTAAATTAACAGGTGTGCCTTGTTAAAAGTTAATTTATGGAATTTATTTCCTTCTTAATGCGTTTGAGCCAATCAGTTGTGTTGTGACAAAGTAGGGGTGGTATACTGACGATAGCCCTATTTGGTAAAATACCAAGTCCATATTATGGCAAGAAGAGCTCAAATAAGCAAAGAGAAATGACAGTCCATCATTACTTTAAGACATGAAGGTCAGTCAATCCGGACATTTTCAAGAACTTTGAACGTTTCTTCAAGTGCAGTCGCAAAAACCATCAGAGCTATGATGAAACTGGCTCTCATGAGGAACGTCACAAGAAAGAAAGACCCCAAGTTACCTCTGCTGCAGAAGATAAGTTCATTAGTGTTACCAGCCTCAGAAATTGCAGCCCAAATAAATGCTTTACAGAGTTCAAGTAACAGACACATCTCAACATCAACTGTTCAGAGGAGACTGCGTGAATCAGGCCTTCATGGTCGAATTGCTGCAAAGAAACCACTACTAAAAGACACCAATAAGAATAAGAGACTTGCTTGGGCCAAGAAACATGAGCAATGGACATTAGACCTGTGGACATCTGTCCTTTGGTCTGATGAGTCCAAATTGCCTACGCAGAGTAGGTGAACAGATGATCTCTGCATGTATGTTTCCCACCGTGAAGCACGGAGGAGGAGGTGTGATGGTGTGGGGGGTGCTTTGCTGGTGACACTGTCTGTGATTTATTTAGAATTCAAGGCACACTTAACCAGCATGGATACCACAGCATTGTGCAGCAATACACCATCCCATCTGGTTTGGGCTTAGTGGGACTATCATTTGTTTTTCAACTGGACAATGACCCAACACACCTCCAGGCTGTGTAAGGGCTATTTGACCAAGAAGGAGAGTGATGGAGTGCTGCATCAGATGACCTGGCCTCCACAATCACCCGACCTCAACCCAATTGAGATGGTTTGGGATGAGTTGGACCGCACAGTGAAGGAAAAGCAGCAAACAAGTGCTCAGCATATGTGGGAACTCCTTCAAGACTATTGGAAAAGCATTCCAGGTGAAGCTGGTTGAGAGAATGCCAAGAGTGTGAAAAGCTGTCATCAAGCAAAGGGTGGATACTTTGAAGAATCTCAAATATTTTGATTGGTTACTACATGATTCCATATATGTTATTTCATAGTTTTGATGTCTTCACTATTATTCTACAATGTAGAAAAATAAAGAAAAACCCTTGAATGAGAAGTGCGTCCAAAATTTTGACTGGCACTGTATACTATATATATATATATATATATATATATATATATATATATATATATATATATATATATTAAATCTATTATAAACCTGTTTGTGTTAGTGATAACTATTTCTGTAATTGCCCTCATCATACATGTATTTCACCATTCTTAATGTCAAAAGAATACATATGTTTCTCTGAAATATGAACACAGAAAAACTGGTCATTTTAACTCTTATTAATGTTAAATTAGCTACCAGATGCTACTGCAGCGGAGGTCAGCTAACCGTATCTAGCTTAGCCTTATGCAGTGACATCACCTGCATTAAGACATGATATAATTGTTGTCACTGAACTATGGCATCTGGTTTAATTATATATTTTTAAAGTATGGGAAATATTATGAATCATAATCATATTAAGTTGTATTGTTATTGGACTATCCCTTACATTTGTTTTTAAGAATATGAAATTGGAAACAGCAATTCATATTTTCCTTTTAAGCTGTGAAGGTTACGTACTTCCTCATTTTGTAGATGCCCTTCATGACAGTCCCAAAGTTCCCAGAGCCCAACTCTCCATCTTCCAGGAAGAGCTGTTTGCGGTCCACAGTGGAGGTCCTCAGCTCGTCTGGGTCAGCGTAAGGACTCTCGTACACCTCTGTGTCCATTGGCATGGACTCTGAGACAGGACACACACCCCGTACAGTGGGATAACATCAATTTCGATTCAATTCAATACAACTTTGGGCTGCAGCAGTACATCAAAATATATATCTCACGAATACAAGAGTGGGCCACTCCAATCAGGATTTGTCTCAAAAGTTATGACCCCTCCCATCACTCACCTTTGCTGACCATATTATTTGGAGCCCTGGTGTCATAAGGGTTGAGGTTATCTGTGGTTTTGCTGTGAGAGGCACCCCTGTCCTATTACAGGATACAATAAGAGAGGGGTCAAGGTACAAATAATATTGATGGTACATAGATAATTTGGAGAGAACACTGCCGGAATGTAACCTGAAATGGTTTGATTGGTTGGTTGATTGATTGACACACAGAAGCATAAACGCCCCTTGACCCTCTCAAGCAGAACACCAATCTCTGTCTTCTTCATGGACCACTTATTACAGTGAATCAAAATACACCACTGTTGATGTGGTTGACATTTGTGTGGTTTTTAAATGGGAGCTTCACATAGTTTGGTATGTTGTTTGTCACCTTCAGAATACTTTGAATATCTTTTTTTGGTAGTGCATGAAAGACATTTTTTTCTCCAAATTCACACATCTCACTGTAGATGATGTCATCAGGTGATTTTAAAGGTGAAAGGTGGGGTGGGTCACTGGAGATTACTATCGAGTAAAAACAATTTTCTCTCATTTCAATGTGGTTTTCCAAATGGAGTTCAACTCTAATTCCAGTGTGTGTACTCTAAATTAGACATGGCCAGAGCAAGGAGTTTGGGTAGCCAGGCGTGTTATATCAATGTAGGTCTACAATGTAGATATACAACTGAACCCATTTTTTTTTACATTGATTTGTGTCTCAGTGTGCGTGTCACTGCAATTACAAGGGAATCCATGAAGGAGAAGAGACTCTGCATCAACAACAACAAAGTAAATGGAATGAATGATTCACGCAGAAGGTAAAAGGGAAAACCAAGGGCAGATGTCAGGAACTTTAAACACATGCGTTTGAAGGAGGGCTACGGGAACAAATGTAACCAAGAGCCAGCTCACTGACCATTTTGTCCCTTACCCCTGCTTTAAGGCATGGCATGCCTAAATTAGGAAGCGTTCATTAGCTTAACTACCACTTGAGAAATGTAATCCCATGGGACTGAACACCAAGAACTGAACTGGTTCACTTCCTCACAACTTCATCTCTATGGAAACAACATCACATTTTTTGCAATGATAAACAACTGTCTACACTACGGAGTACTATGAGACTTTAATGTTTTCATAAGGGTTTTGTAATTACCCAAAGTGACCTCGAGGTGGCGTACAAGTTCTAATAGACTGTAATGATGTCTGTTTCACTCAGGTTAGTCCTCAATTATTAAATGTTAAAACAAAATTTAAAAAGAGTAAAGATCCTTGGATAAAGGAAGATTGTATCACTTTATAAACTGTGAATTTCCAAGAAATTATATGAAGTTCTTGTCAAGAAAGACAATTAATTCTCACAGTTGGAGATCATGATGAATAAACATGAACATCAACCAGAAGTAATTCTACGAGTCAATTGTAATATTTAATTCAATTTAAAAATCATAAGTGTGAAATTCCAAATATTGTCTGAACATATTGCGTTGATGAGTAATTAGTTTATTTATTATCATGGGCCTTTCTCAAAATCATGTAGCACAGTGATACTATATTAAAGGTACACTCACCAAGATGACATCAGTCACACCAAGGTGACTTCCTACTTACAGACAACAACATAATCACAATTAAAATCTGACTAGACTGCCATTAATGGGCCTTCACAATTTGCGCTCTCCCATTTCCACATTGGCAAGATGTTAGTTTGTAAGTAGTAAGACCTGTCGTGTATGATGATGTCAGTCATGCAGGCTGTCTCTTTAAGGGCTCGATTAACTTCGTATCGCAGAATCGCTATAACGTTCACGGTAAACGCTGCATATGCCGGATTCAATAGGAAATTACCTCCTTTAGATTTAAATAGCTCTATAGCACAGAACTTCCACGATACGGATTTAATCGAGCCTGAGTCAGTCGGCTACATTCAATTGCTTACATTTCTAAGGTCATCTATTCACACTTTTAATTTCTTGGGGGAATGTGAGAGGGATATGAATGGAGGAAAGAGTGCAGGTAAATTTCAGAGAGGGGTGTTAGTATGTAGCAATCCACACTTTAGCAAAAATCACACTTTTGAGTGTTAAGGGTTGGGGGATGCACGAGGCCTACTGTACCACTGTAGGGGTTAAGAGGGGGGAGGAGGTGTGTTAGGGCACCTTTTTTCGACCAGGTATGGGTATGGAGTAGGATTTGATTCTGGTGAGCATTCCACCTGCCGCTTCCAATAGCTAGAAACCACAGTTTCAGAGAGGGTCATGTTATTAAGGGAAATGGTTATTTAAAGTCTGTTTAGTTGAGGGGGAAAATGTTAGCTCACATATGAACAAAAGGTGCAACGCTGAAACACTTTTTCCCTCATCGGAAAACTCTGCAAACAATGCATTCTTTGTTTTTGTTTTTCATTTTCCATGTATTCCTGTAACATTTGATCATTTAACGACACCGGGTTGGAATTCAATCAAATCTGCAAAGTGAAAACCTGCACTGTGTGGGGTAAAAGCATTATTTCTGTTTCACATTCAAGCTCATTTTTAAGTAATGTTATCATTTATACAGTGTTTACTGGGTGAAACCAAACTAAACTCATTAAGATTTTTTTAAGTTAAAATGTTCTCATGTATGGAAAAAGACATGGATGATTATTTAGCCAGATAAAACTTCCTACTGGGGATTATGGGCTGTTTAAAGATAAACCGAACCATGGATTACAGTTTCTCATGGCCCGTAGACTACCTTCAGGGTGAGGACCCATCTAACATCAAGTTGTAAAACCCTGAACTTCCCCTTTTAATAAAGTATTTCACAAAGATGAGGGAAGGTAAGCATTTGGGAAATTCCTTCTCAGTATTTTATCATGAAGTACAGTACAGTGTGAAAATGATCATGTGAAAACTTGATCGATAGGATGTGTGCTTGTTTGATAAAGTAAAGGGCAATAAAGTTTGTAAAAAAACAACACATTCTGTATTATTGAAGACTAGACCAAACACCAGATTGATGCATGAAAAAGCTCATAGGCTTGCCTTCAGAAAGTGTTTCACACCCCTTGACCTTTCCACATTTTGTTGTGTTACAGCCTGAATTTTCAATTGATTGAACTGAGTGGCCTAGTTACAGTTTTGGCTTAAATCGGCTTGAAAATCTATGGCAAGACTTGCATATGGCTGTCTAGCAATGATCAACCAACTCTTCAAACAGGGCTTGAGGAATGTTTTAAAGAATAATGGGCAAATATTGCACAATCCAGGTGCGCAAAGCTCATAAAGACTTACCAGAAAGACACACAGCTGTAATTGCTGCCAAAGGTGATTCTAACATGTATTGACTAAAAGGGTGTCTAATTTTCCATGAATAAACATTAACAAAGTATAGAATTTTTCTTCCACTTTGACATTAGAGTATTTTGTGTAGATTGTTGACAAAAAAACTTAACAATACAAAATATGGAAAAGGTCAAGGGGTGTGAATACTTTCTGAAGGCACTGCAATAAGGAAGTACTGTAAGTGATGTGTAATATGTCAGCATTATATAGTGTAGTAGAGGGTATTATATAGTGAAGTAGAGGGTATTATATAGTGTAGTAGAGGGTATTATATAGTGTAGTAGAGGGTATTATATAGTGTAGTAGAGGGTATTATATAGTGAGGTAGAGGGTATTATATAGTGAAGTAGAGGGTATTATATAGTGAAGTAGAGGGTATTATATAGTGTAGTAGAGGGTATTATATAGTGTAGTAGAGGGTATTATATAGTGTAGTAGAGGGTATTATATAGTGAAGTAGAGGGTATTATATAGTGAAGTAGAGGGTATTATATAGTGTAGTAGAGGGTATTATATAGTGTAGTAGAGGGTATTATATAGTGTAGTAGAGGGTATTATATAGTGTAGTAGAGGG